>NW_027481842.1:0-31688 GCF_965637985.1 Blastobotrys vanleenenianus
CTACTTAATGTTCTGCCATTGATTATATTTTAATGTTTATATTGAGTCGGCTGTTGAAGCCAAATGTTTAGACACAGTCTTCCTTAGCGTTAGCTTAGACTCTAATCAAGATATATTATTATTATAGGCCCTCTCTAAAAGAGTTTCTTCTAGTAGCAGTAACCTGGTAGTAGCACTATAGTAGTGTGTAGTAATAGTAGTAGTAACAGAAGTCGTCCAGCCAGACAAAGCGAGATTAGTCGATAAGGAGGGTACGCGTCCAATGACCTGGTCTGAAAACATTGGGGCTTATGCTTGTATAGTTTTAAAATAGCATACCGGTATGTATCCAATACCGTGATTATTTGCCGAATATTACAGCTGCGTATCTACCGAATGTTGAGCATTTGCAAGAACTAGTTTTTCATTAGGCCTTTTCTATACTTAAGAAGTGTGATATGGAGCACAGTGCACTAGCAGTCGTCTCGTATTGCCAGAGTGCCGAAAGAATCCCCATCGTCTAATGTGCTGAAGATCATAATTCCAGTTAACCTAATGTCCTGCACATTCATATGCCGCCGGGTTGTTCCTCCAAATGCCATTGACGAAGTCTTATTTGGTACCTCTAATGAAAAATGAAAAGTGCTCAAAAGTAAAGGCATTCATGACTGTAACGTCCCCCGTCCATAGTTAGGAGTCCGAGAAGTTCCATTCGTCATCTGGAGTTGCTACACACCCATTTGCCCGGAATCTCTTCTAAGCAGTGGACGGGAGCGTTACAATATAATCCAAAGAATAAGCTCCTTTGAGGCTATCAAGATCTTCTTCCCTTTGCAATTGATGCCGGTGTACTATTGAAATCAAAATAATTGCCAGATAATATTTTGGGGAATTGTGCTCCATCATTTCGAGGGGGTGTGTGGAGCGATAGTTAAAGTTTGCCCCAAGTTTTATAGATCAAACCAATTATCAAGGTAGAACAGTTAATCTCACAAATTGCCCATACTTGTCCGTAATTTTCGTATATTATTTTTAAATGCTTAATTCGAAACAGTTGTACTGAAGTGAGATTGCTGCACCGTTATGAAGTGTCAATTATAGAACCTGGCTCAGCCGTAAAACAAGTATACAAGACGGCGTCACTGATATTATTTGCTCATCTAATTGCGAATTCGCAGTAGCTTCAAAATATGGAAGATCTACTTTATTCAAGGGTACCTTTCACTAGTGTGTGCCCGCATAGTTTTGAATCAGTGCCAGCATAATTATTACGTTTCAATAGCAGTGCCAGCACAGAACTACCACTATATAAATCGATCCACCCGTTCCAATCACAGTAAGGGAAAATGAGCGAAATTGAGCGTGCCATCTCGCAATTGGAGAGCAGCTTTGTTGCTTTTCTTACGCAACTGAAGGCATTTTCCTACAGTGAAAGCGATGTTGATAGCGGGTCTGATGGTGGGTGGACAATGGTTTCTGAGCGTAGAGTCAAAGCTGCCAAGGGATTGGCTGCTGCATACCATGACGGAAAGCTTCCTTGGATTAACGAATTGCTCGTTGAAAACCAGAACAAACCATCGCTTGTAGAAAATGCGCCAGCGGAGCTAGAAGTGGATGAACACCTCATCGAGGCTACCAAAAACCTGACAATTGGAGATTCCTTAAATGTGATATTTAGCTCGTCACCAATAGAAGAAAATAAGCACGCCGAAGTGACTATTTGTTCAAAGTGCCAAAAGGAGGTGCACAGGCTTGAGAGGAGTCTCAGCGCCAATGCGTACCCTTCCCTTTCTTCAAGCGCCTTATATGGGACGGTTAAATTGGGACTCATTCTTCATGAAGGCACGAATGAACGAGAAAAGTATTCTCATGACCGCCTCAAGTTCCTTGGCGCCGGTATCTACTACGGATTTGTGTCCAAAGCTATATTTGAACGGTTCCCTCACATGTCTATCCACCATATGACTACGCTGAGATCGATATTAGTTAGCAACAGCATGCAATTCCGATGGGCAAGCCAGACGGGGCTCGCAAGTGGGTTCCTTGAAGCTGGGGACTGGAACAGCAAGCAGTTTAAAGAGATTGCTGCGACCATGAACGCCTATATGGGGGCTGTTGCCGTTGATACTGAAGACGGTATGGAGAAGATTGAAGCGTGGCTTTCTAAGCTTGTTGAGCCGTTTATTAGCGTTACTACTGGTGAGTCCGAACAGAAGGAGCCGCTGAACCCGAACGCTATTCGTGCGATTGAAAGAATCTACCCAGCGGGACTACTTAATTACAAGACCAGTATTGAGAAGGGTAGGAACAATCTCGAACTGATCCAGGTAAGAGCGAGGAAGAAGGTTCTTGGCCGAGGGTTTGGTCGAAATACGAACGAAGCAATGACCCGTGCAGCAATGGATGCTTTACAGACTCGAGATAAAATTAGAGACGCTATCCTCTAACAATTTTTTTTTCGAATAGATAGTAATTGGATTCACATGGACAACAAACAATCCTCATTTGGATAGTAATGATTCACTTAAAAATAACGGTATAAAATAATAATAAGATTGCACTGCTGGGCACACAATTTCGCAGCATACATAGGACGGCTAAGCTAAGCCAAGGCACCCAATGGATCCCATCGTGGGAGTGTAACGTATTCGCCCTTCTTCCAGACGTCAACATACTCCTTGTCGACATACCTAGCGCTGGTGACAACCTGGAACACGTACTCGTCGAACCATTCGTCCGTCATGATGAAGTAACCCTTATCTCCAGCAGTCGCGCCCCAAGAGTTCTCAACTCGCCACCTGGTGGGCTTGCCGTCTACAATATCCACTGCAGTGAGAACCATGGCATGAGTCATTGCCGATTCCGCCGTTCGCAAACGCTCAGACTTGGTAAGACCGAGCTTCGTGTTAAACGCAAGCTCGTAGTCCCACACACGGGTGTCCATGACACCGCTCTCGCTGTCGCTGAACTTGCCCACGTCGCTACCAAAGAACACTGGCTCGTTATTCTTGATCGCACGGATCGCAGCGCTCTTGAGCACAGAGATCTCGGCATTAACATACTCAATTCTCTTGCCCTCGACGATGTTGCCCAGCCGGTCAACGGTGAAAGGAGTCTTGAACGCGTTTCGCGGGTCGTGAATGAGCGAGAAGTGAGAATCAACATCGTACTCCACGTGAGACTTGGCGAACTCGAGCGGGGTGGACTTTACAGAGTGGAACTTGCCATTGCGGTCGTAGAACTTCCACACAAACGCTTCATCAGTAGATGGTGGCTGTCCGAGGGAAATGACAAGAATGTCGTGGATCTCCCGGACAAACTTCTCCTTAAGAGAGGACAGGGCAGCGGCCGAAGAGGATTTTGCGACCTTGCGCAAAACCAGCGCAAATTCTCGCAATTTGTGAACCACGACGTAATTGAGCGTGCCCGAGTGCAAAGCATTGTACGAGTCTGGGAAGATGTCTCGCGGAACAAGACCGTACTTGTTCACGAGATTGACAATCATGTCCCACTGACCGCCATCGGATACTGGGTCCTGGAGCAGGGTCTGAACAAGCCGAGAGTCGAGTTCTTCATCCGCAGTCTCAAGAATCTGCTGGAGGAAGTAGTTGGACTTCTCGAGCTTGTCATAGAAGAAGAGGTAGGCCTGCGACAGCTGGAAATTCTCTACGTTGTACTTCCGCTGGACATAGGTCCTGAGAACATTGGTACTGGCAAAGATCCAGCATCGGCCAGACTGCTGTTGGTTCGTAATTGGCGAGCCCTCAAGCTCTACCTTGTCGCTGAAGACATGAACGGCATCGTCAATCACGGCAGGCCTCTGTCGGATGATGCCCTTGACATCGGTATTGGTCACAGCAGAGAGCGCCAATCGGTTCTTGGGGTCCTCCAGCAACTTCCGTTGCCATCGCGTCAGGTTCTCGGCTGTCAGCGGATTGGACTCTCCGGACACCCGGTCGTCCAAAGTCAAGTACGCTGCCAATCGCTCCGTCAGCTCATCGTGCTTTTCGGATACAGGTGGCATAGTGCCAGCTGGCTTAGACTCGCTATTTCCCATGGTTAACAATCTCGTGAATTGCAAATTGTGAAGTGGCAAAAGGAAGTTTATATGGTAAGCTACGGCGATACGATGTCGCCATGGGGGGGCGATCGTTATGCAAGTATTGCGCGGAGAGACGTTGATAGGGCGCACGTATCAGGCGCGGGATACATATACGGCGCCATCACCTCTAAGGTGCCCAGACCCTTCTGTTTTACGGGTTATAATCATTGTGCCTGATCTATACGGCCCTTTACATTCCCTAATGTCGAATGATTCACCTTTAGTACAATGGTGATGCCTATTGGTTAGACAGAATTACGCAGTCCCGCGGCTAATGCGGCTCATGCGGCTCCAACACTGCGCTGTGGGTTTGGGTTATAGATAGATCGAAGACCCTAACTATGGTCTATCAATTTTCGATTATGAGAGGTAGTATACATTACATGCTTTGTTTTAGTTAGGTTTAGTTCGGCTTTGAACGGACGCTCTTTCTGTACTTGGTAGTCCGGTCTCGAATTCGAGGCTTCTTCCTGTTCTTGCCGATTTTGAGGCCTGGAACAACGTCTCCTGGCTTTGCTCTCATGCCCTCAAGGGCCGTAGAGATCTTTGCTCGGCCGGCCTTGCCAACAACTGACCGGGCTCTGCCAAGCTTGGTTCGTTCTTCATGGCTCAGCTTGACCCCTGGGGCCTGAGTCTTTGGCTTACTGCTTGGCCTGGTAGAGACATTCTTGCACCGATTGACTCGAAGTTTTCGCTTAGTGCCTTCGTACGGCTTGTTATTGAGCAGGAGCGCTTTGGAAACGGCGACCGAGTCCAGGAACTGCACGTACGCAAAGCCTTTGCCCACGTTAGTCTTGGAGTCTCGCACAATTCGAACGTACTCGATGTCTCCACAGCTGCTGAAATGCTTCCACAGAGGCTCCTCCGTAGCCTCAAAGTCAAGGTTGCCAATGAACACAGATCGCTTTGGCTCGTGCTTAGCCGGGTGCGCAACGCTGTCAACCCGGATATGGTGCTCCAGCATCTCAGTGCCGTTCAGCTTCAAGGCGCTCTTGGCGTCAGCCTTTTCCTTGTAAACGACGTAGGCGTTGACCGTGTCCCTGCTTGCGTGGAACTTTTGCTTGACGAATGCTGCTTTCCGTGGGAGCATCTCTGAGAATGCAATCGACCGGAATCGAATCGACTCAACCTTGCCCAGTTCTTCAAACGCCGATTTCAGCGCCTTATAAGCAGACTTGTCAGTAATGGCCTTGACCGAAAGATTACCCACAAACACAGTTCGCTCCGCTTTATCAACCTCGTCCTGGACAGGCACAATGCTCTCTTCCTTTTTATCCTCCACGATCTCTTCGCTACTGTCTTCACTTTCCTTATCGGACTCCTCTTCCTCCTCTTTTTTCTTCTTATCCTTTCGCTTCTTTGGCTTCTCTACCAGCGATTGCATATATCGGTCTTCAAGCTCGGTATCTTCTTGCTTTCGCTTGTTCTTCTTAGTCTTCTTTTCGTCCACAGACTTGAGCAGCTCCTCTACGTCTTCTTCTTCGTCGTCGAACTCGGCATCACTCAGCTCTGAGATCTCTGCATCGTCCTCTTCTTCAACCACTGGCGCAGCTGGCTTTACGGTGACCGCTGGCTTGGCCTTCTCAACAGGCTTGGCACTGCTCTTGAACAGAGAGTCGACACCCTCGTCCACCTGCTTTATCGATCCAAAAAGACCCATCTTTACTTATTATGCCAAAGAGAGAGTCGTTAGATAACTGATCTCGCCGATAAATTTTTTGCCGGGCGCGAAATATTTCGGCACGGCTGTGCACGATCCCCCTGCTGCCGCCGCACGCGGCTCACCCATCCCTCGAGATCTGCCCGCCATGACACAGCTGATGTAGTAAATTCAGGGGGTAGTCAAACGCCCAAACCAAAAAGATCATGAATTATTGTTGTTTCCTATAGTTTTCAAATAGACATATAATTGCTGTGGACATTAGGTTACCCTTGAGCCTTGATGTAGTAGCAATAAGACCAATCAAGGTCCACTGTACTTTTGGGGGCCAGTCCCAAACCCCCGTAGCTCGGCTTCGCCGAGGTTTATTGAGGACATACAGCGCCTAGGGTCATAGAATACCAGACCTTATTATGGCGCGGTTCAGAAGAGGTTCACGGAATGCTATACTTTACAGATTGATCAATTGATAACATGCACCGAGAAAGGTGTTGGGCAGAGCCCCAGGCACCCTCTACAGAGCTCTCTGATCAACCTGCCATATAGTACAGTAATTGCACTACGCTAAAGTTATAGGAATAGATGTTTCGTGCCGTGGATCGAGGTCCCGACGGATAACCTCCGGATCATCGTTTTGGCACTATCAAAATAACCGTATCGTGAAGACTTCTCCACTTCAACCCACCAACCCACCACCATGATCACGAAGAGTTCTCCACTTGAATCCGATATGGAAGCGTACGAAATCGCCCAGGCGTCCACGGAATTTATCCGAATGAAGCTCCCAGAGGACTACAGGAACCCATCTGTGGTTATTGTGTGCGGTTCAGGTCTAAGCAACATCACGAATGCTCTCGAGGACTCCGTTTCCATTCCATACAGCCAGATTCCCCACTTCAAAGAGTCGACTGTTGCGGGCCACGCCGGTAAGCTGGTCGTCGGCAAGCTGAACAAGGTCCCAGTTGTCTGTATGTCGGGGCGACTGCATACCTATGAAGGGCATTCCATCACCGACACGGTCTTCCCGATCCGGGTGCTCTCTCACCTGACTAAACAGCCCGAGGGGGAGGTGCCTGCTACGTTCATTGCGACCAATGCTGCTGGTGGCCTCAACAAGTCCTACCGTGTTGGCTCGCTCATGGTGCTCAATGACGACATCAACTTCCCTGGGCTTGCGGGGCTCCACCCTCTGAAGGGCCCCAATGACGAGAGATACGGCCCGCGGTTCTTGCCGATGAGCGACGCTTACGACCAGTCGCTGCGCCAGAAGTTTTTCGACGCGGCTGAAGAGACCGGGGTAGCGTCCCGGCGGCAGATCAACGAAGGCGTGTATGCGTTTGTTAGCGGCCCCACGTACGAGACCCGTGCTGAAAGCCGAATGCTGATTGCCATGGGGGCCGATGCTGTTGGTATGAGTACTGTTCCTGAGATCATTGTAGCTCGGCACTCGGGGATGCGCACCCTGGCTGTTTCGCTGATCACCAACGTATGTATCACGGAGCCGCCAACGTTGGATAAGGACGAGTCGGGCATTGAGCATGCGAGCCACGCAGAGGTTATTGCTGCTGCAGACGAGGCCGCCAAGGATGTCCAGGCTATTATCACCCATCTTATCACTAAGCTGTAACTTGTCCTCTAGAGTTCCCATCGTAGAATAGACATCAATTAGAACTTACAAGCTTTGCTATCAATTGACAATTCTCTACGCTTTTTTTTTCAGGTGAACCTGTTTCTCTTTAGTTTTGCTTCTTGGAGAGAGATTTATCAGGCTAGTTTGTAACGAATGATTGTTACCAGTGCCTGTAACTGGCTGCTGGGACTTTGTTACACTGTAACAAACATTCTCCAGGTGTAACCAATGCAGCGAATCTCCGCGTAGCGGAGCCCCAGGGGGGCTTGGGGGGACTGGTCCCCCCAATTGCTACTTCCCCAAGTATAGGAAAAGACCATAAGAATAAATATAATCCTAGCAAAGAAGTTTTCTAGAATACTCGGCAGTTTTGTAACGAGCGATTGTTACAAAGCTTGTCATCGGTGTTGGGACGTTTGTTACACTGTAACAAAAGACTCTTTAGCCGTAATCAATACAGCCATATCTCCGCGTAGCGGAGCCCCAGGGGGGTTTGGGGGGACTAGTCCCCCCAATTAGTTATCCAGCCGAAGTATAAGACAATTAGAATAAATTAGTAAGTCTCGTTTTTTACTCGTCAACGGTACCAGCAGACTCCCACTCGCCCTTGAGGTTCTCCTTCCACAGGGTGACCTTATTGTCACCACCCGACACGGCCAGCACATTGCCGCTGAGGGACCAGCTGACACGCCAAACCACGTCCTCAAACTTGTTGAGCAGCGTCTTCTGCCATGGGCCGTCGCCCTCCTGGGTCCAGATGATTACAGTCTTGTCCTGGCTCGCCGAGGCGATGTACGACTTGGAGAGCACGGACGGGGACCACGCCACGTCACGCACCCAGTCGGTATGGCCCTCAAGGCTCACCTCCTTATCGTATTTGCCCGTAGACACGTTGAACTTCCAAATGTTGACCTTATTATCGCACCCGCCCGACACGAATCGACGCGGCTCCGAGGACTGCGATTGCAGCGATGTCTGCACGAGCGACCCGGAGACGGTGGACGGGGCCCACGATGCAGAGTTGACGCCAATGTCGTGTGCTGGGAAGCACACCGAGTCTGGCGTGCCGTCGTCCTTGAACTCGACGACCGACACGTTACCGTCGGACGACGCGCACAGCAGCAGAGCGCCGTACTCCTGTGGCGCCCACTGCACCGAGTTGATCGAGCCCGTGTGCACGGCGTACTGGGCGATGTTGCGCCATTGGCCGTTCTCCTCGCGCCAAATCAAGGCCCGTCCGTCGTACGACGCTGATGCAAGAATGACGCCAAACTTGGGGTGAGCCCATGATACCTGCCACACGGGGCCATTGTGCCCTCTCAGAGTCTCTACGAGCTGCTGGTTCTCGCCGTCGATGGCGTATATCTTGATCGTCTTGTCCGACGAGCAAGTCGCCAGACGCTTGCCGTAGTAGTCCAACACCGCGTCGTGCTATTTCTGTTAGTTTTCCGGTTCCGACAATGAGTTGTCGTTCTTACAATGAAGTCGTTGTGTGTATTGGAAATCGTCACCTAAAGCTGTTAGCCCATTGCCTCGCACAACGGTTAGCTACGCACCATATTCCTCTTGATCTCCTTTGGCCAGGGATTGAAAAGTCAGTCGTGGCCACGTCCGTCTTTGGGAAGCCCAAAATCGGTGTTATTTCATCAAACATTATTAATTCAACCCACTCAGCCCGTTCAAATTCAGGTACAGTTAGCTAGCTAGTGCTCTACCATTCCAGTTTGGTGGATTACAATCAATTGCAGCTTCTTATTCAAGCTTTTAAGCTTTTGCTTATTGTCTATGTTCAATCTGTCGTATCACCTAGCGGTAGTGTAGTCTATCGGTGATGGAAGCTCTACCAATACTAGGAGCTGTATTAACACTAGAAGCCTGTACTTTTTAGATTATCTATACGATACTTATTCCTTATTTCTTGCTGTGAAAGCTGAATAAAAAAATAAAAAAAGAATGGGAGCTGAAGAGGGCCCCCTGACAGGGACGCCGCAAATTGTGAGGCTGAGACATGCAGTGAAAAATAAAAATCAGTAACCCCTGAAATTTCACCTTTCGTATATGCCAAGGGCACAGGTCAATACTCTTGAAAACACAAAAACCAACAATTCCTCCGCGAAGCGGAGCTACGGGAGCTCGAGGGCTGGCCCTCGAATTCCTACCAGGAGCAGCGTTAGTACCATAAATGGTTCTTTGGGGGCAACATCACTTAGAGCATAATTATATATATGCACTTAACAATTACTCAATTAGTCCAATGCTGATACGCTGAGGTGTATACATGGTGGATATGGTAGATATCGCTAGTGAAGGTACATATGGTGGAGTATATGGTAGTGCTGCGCGCGCGGGTAGATAATATATCACTTTGTACCATATGATAATAGCGGACCGTAGATGTCGCTGATTGTGAACGAGCACTTGGAAGGGTTGCCAGAAGTAGTGCTGGGGCGACTGTACCAAAGCCCCGCGACTTGCCTGGCGATCTTTCGGTTGCTTCCGACTCTGGCCAAGTCGCTCGTAATGTCCATGCTCTTCTCGGACGCACCAGTCCAGCTCGGAGACATTGATCTCTGGGTCAAGCAAGGGTCGAAGAAGTACCAGGCCGAAGCGCTCAAGAAGCTCAAGGGGCTCCATTTGGTGCGAGAGAGGCGCCATCACCAGATCGTCGAGCTTAGTGGTACGTTCCGGCAGTCGTTCAAGAGCGCTCTCATGGCTACCGAGGACACCCTGCAGTATGCGTTTGGCAAGCCCTGCGACAACGACGACAAGCACAAGGTGGATATCGACTTTCTGGACAAGTACGCCGCCGAAAGGTGGGAGAATGTGCTCCATTTCATGGTGGGGACCCCTGGAAGGAGTGAGGTGCCCAGTGAAGGAATTATTCAGCTTCTCATGCACGCCCGACTCATGACCAAGGCGGACTATGGTGGATACGTAATTACCAACGACGGGTTCCAGTTCTTGTTACAGGACTCCAATGCCCAGATTTGGCGGTTTTTGATCGAGTACTCGAACATGGCCACCCGACTGCAGATGGACCCGGTAGACGTTCTCAACTTTATCTTCATGTTGGGGTCACTTGAGCTGGGCAAGGCGTACTCGCTTACCTCGCTGAGCGAGACGCAGGTGCAGATGCTGGAAGATTTACGTGACTACGGGCTTGTCTACCAGCGTAAGTTCTCTTCGAAGCGGTTCTACCCAACGCGCCTGGCCACTACGCTTACAAGCGACACTACGAGCGCATTAAAGTCTCCATCAGCAGCAATTGAGGATGCTCAGAGCACGGGGACCAGCGGCCAAGGGTTTATCATTTTGGAAACCAACTACCGTGTCTACGCCTACACAGACTCACCGCTGCAGATTGCGGTGCTTAACTTATTTGTGCATTTAAAGTCACGGTTCGCCAATATGGTGACGGGCCATATTACGAGAGACAGCGTGCGAGGCGCATTGACCAATGGCATCCAGGCCGAGCAGATCATTCAGTATCTCACGGTGCATGCCCATCCACAGATGCGTAAAACTGACCCGGTTTTGCCGCCGACAGTGGTGGACCAGATCCGACTGTGGCAGCTAGAGCTCGACCGGCTCAAGTCTACGGAGGGCTACTTGTTCCACGACTTTGCCGACTTTAACGAGTACAATATGATTGCTACATATGCGGCGGAGCTGGGGGTTCTGGAGTGGCAACAGAGCTCGAAACGGCGGTTCTTTGTCGCTCAGGAGGGAGGGCAGCAGGTTGTTGATTATGTCAACAAGTTGAAGCGCGAAAAGAAACCATAATGAAGCTAACAATTACGATATATAATGATAAACTGTTAATACTTGCTACATTTGTAACATTGTGCTACTCAGGAAGCGTAGGGACAGGAGCAATGAAGCCAACGATTACCATACGTAATAATGATACTTCGCTCAAACAAAACTGGAAATGCATTAGTCTAGTTATTCTAATTGTATAAGTTCGGAACGATGTGCTCATCAGGATGACCAATGTCTGCGCCAAATGGGCGATTGATAAGAGGATCTTCCTCATTTTGTTCATTTTGTTCCACATTTTGTTCATCTCGTGCATCATTTTGTCCTGGTACCTCATTTTGTCGCAATTGCTCATCTCGTGGTTGTTCTTCAGGAACATGCAGCTCGGCTTCTCGTCGTTGTCGCTGTTCAGCTTCTTGTTGCTGCCGCTGTCGTTCCTCCTCATGTCGTCGCTGCTGCTGGTTAATCGCACGACGCGCTCTCCAGCGCCTCCAAAACATAAACCCAACGAACCATGCTCCCACAATGAGCACGGCAATTGGATCAAACTCCAAATCCTCAAACTCCAACGGATCATCCTCATCGTGCTCAAAAGAATAGATCGCGTCGTCTGGATCCACAGGAACCTCCATGTCCCACCACTGCCTAAACAGACGCCGCCAACTCTCGAGCGAAAACATATTCGACTTTGAGTCGCTACCAAAAAAGCTGAGCCGCAGCAATGCGAGCTTGGCCGCCAGCGAGGCATCCGGAGTAGACTCCACCGCCAAATCGTAGTACCGCTTGGCAAGATGCACGTCTTTGGAGACGCCGATGCCGTGCTCGTACATATACCCCATGTTAAACAGTGCCAGACCCATTCCCTGCATGCGGTCGGCAATGTTGGTGTAGCACTGGGCGGCTTGTTCATACGACACATTGACACCGCGGCCGTAGTAGTAGATATCGCCCATCTTGATGCGCGCATCAGCGTTTCCCTGACGTGCAGCCCTCGTATAGTACACAAGCGCTGAGTAGAGCGTATCGTTAGTACCCTCGTAAGGCAACAACGAAATGTACCCCGAGTGGTCGTCAAGGATAAACGCCACGTTCATCTGGCCCGCGGCATAGCCCTGTTCGGCTCCAATCAAGTACCCCAGCAGGGCAGAGTCGATATTACCACTTTTATACTGCGCATTTGCCCACACAAAAGGGCTGAACAGCTCTATTTCCTCGCATAACTGCTTGAGGTAGGTCACGGCGTCGTCATATCTTCCCTCCTGGTAGAAATGCTCCGCCATGTAGAGCCACGCGCCGTACTGCTTGTTGCGTGACGCCAGGACCATATACTCGTGCGCTGATGCCTTATCCGACAGCAATTGGCCTACCAGGTACTGCGCTGGCCCGTGAAAGCGGTCTGCGGCGTCCTTAATGAGGTCGTAAGCTCGGGCATAGTTCTTTTCAGTGCCCCATCCGTGGAGATAGAGTACGCCCAAGCCGTAGCTACAGACTCTATCCTGAAGTGCTACGCCTCGCGAGTACCACTTGAACGCCTCAGCAAAGTCCTGCTCGACTCCTTCACCCCGGAAATACCGGTTGCCGACCATACCAGAACAAGTAGCCCCGATCTTGAGCACGTCTTCGTCGGTCTTGAGCCACCCATCTTCGAACCAAAACAGGTCTGCGCACGATCTGGCGTATCTTACAGACCTCGCGTAGTCCTGTATGTCGTAGTAAAGAAGCGCTAGCGCATAATAGGCCGAGATGGACTCCCCTTCCTCGGCCATGTAGTGGAAGTAGTCAATTGCCTCCTCAAAGTTCTTGAACCCGCCCGACATGCGCGAGTGGAGCGGTGCCTGGCCCGAGCTCGAGTCACTAGCGCCTTGGCCAAACACGCCTCCCCCAAGCTCGTCGGCAATGCTATATGCATGGCGCTTGAGATGCACCCCGCCAACTGGGTAGGTCGGAGAGCCCTCCTGGTACCACTTGAGGCTTGCTGCGGCTACGGGGTGGTAGGAATGGTACGCTTGCTTGTAGTCAATGGGCAATCCAATGCCGGCAAGGTACCGGAACCCTAGCGCCATTGAAGCCCTTGGGTCGCCTCCAAGTGCTGAAAAAGTGTAGAAGAGTGACGCCTTGGCCTGATCCACGGGGACGGCTCCAAAAACACCTGTAGAATGAATCAGCCCGGCCATGAACTGCGCATTGGCGTCCCCTTCTTGCTCGGCGAGCTTCTCATACAGCCGCAATGCCTCGGGGTAGTTGACCGGGTGGGTGAAATTGCCAAAGAAATTGAGCTCAGCGAGGTATCTGTCGGCTTGAGGCGTCCCACAGGCCCTCAATTGGGCCACCACCCCCTTTAATACCTGCCGATTCACCTTCTTAGGTTCCTTCCGGTCGCTGCGATTGCCCAGATACTTTTTCAGGTCCACGCCGGTCGTGCGCTGGAGATAGTTTATCAGTTGCTGCGGCGCATTGGGTACGTGCCAGCTGTTATAGTTCGTCGCCTGTGAGGGACTTTTCTCTGGGAAATGACTCCGAAGTGTCGCGAGGGCTTCGTCATGGCAGGCCGTCAATGCCAGCTCCGATGCGGCGGCCCAGATAGCCAGGGCAAGCACGATGAACAGAGCCCTCATCACAGTATATCAATACCAGAATATTAAATATATCCGGATTATTAATCAATACACTACTTGGGTATATCGAGTGTAGCCAATGTCGTTCGTTAGAGCATCCCCAGTTAGTGATGACGGTGTTATCTTGGGAAGACGGAGGTGTTTGACAGATCAAATACGACGACACGACAGATCGCACAGCTCTCAAAGAGCGCATAAAAACCCTTCAAATCTGTAGATATTTCGTATGGGGGTTCGAATATACTGCCCCTGTGGTGGAGAGAAGCCGTTTGTCGCTCCGTACTCAATTGAGTACCTCTACTTCTGTCCGCGGTGCAACGACCTCCGATGCCCCCAGTGCGCTGAGTACGAAGTGCTCGTGAGATACTGTCCATCATGCCTGTTTGAAGTGACCCCGACGACTGCGAGGCACGATGGGAACCGGTGCACCCGTACTTCTTGCTGTCAGTGTCCCAAGTGCCACTCCAGCTGCTCTGTCATCTCCAAAAAGGGCGAGGAGGAGGGATATATATTGCAATGTGCGTACTGCAAGTGGACCAACGGAGTTGTGGCCGCAAAGCCCGGGCTCCTGACTTCGCAATTGGGGACTGAATCATCCGGCGAGGAGAAAAGGTTCACACAGTTGCGTGAAGTGTACCACGCAGCGGCGGTTGAAGAGCTGGCTGGTCCACAGCCGCTGACTACTGTTTCCAAAATGGTCAAGAAAAAGGAACAGGACAAGACATCGGAAATTAAGACGATTGAGGATAACTTCAATTGCCAATCGACCGAGCCAAATAACCCGATATTTCGACAGTTGAGGGCAAAATACACCAAAAGATGCCGGGCATGCCGCCATTTACTAGTCAAGCCCGAGGTTAGCCCGTCGTCGGTCAAAATGAGAGCCAAATACCTGGCAATTGACTACGTGCCGTCGTTGTCGGTTGTTAGTACTAACCAATCGCCGAGCCCTGAAGGGTCCCCGTCTGGCGGACCGCTCAATGTCAAAGTCATGATATCAAACCCTATGGTTGTACCGCTCAAGATCAACCTCGCTACGCAGACAAACGAAATTACAATTACTACTCCTCCTACATTCAGCCTTGGGCCTGCCCCGGAGCAGTGGGACGAGATTTCTCTCCTTCAGGGCGTGCCGCCGAGCCTTATCAAGCGCCAGACGACAGCTTCAAAGCGCGTCCAGATGGAAGGGCCGCCTGCAGAGACGAACTGGGCGCTCATTGGCATGGAAGTCCACTCCGGAAGCGAAATAAAGCTTCTCGTCAGCTACGAGTTTGCCTACGAGGACCAGGAGCCCACTAAGGTGGCATGCTGGTATCTTATCACCAGTTTACAGTGACCCATACCATCTATCCACATGTCATTGACAATAACTCTATCTATTCACAATGTCATCGACAATATTTTATCGACAATACTTTATCGGCTCACAGTCACCAACAATACGTGATCAGACACCCAGCAATGTGTCGACAATACTATATCTAGCCATAATGTCATCGACAATACTTTATCGACAATACAAGACCACACATCCAGCGATGTGTCGACAATACTATATCTATCCATAATGTCACCGACAATACGTGATCAGCCACCCAGCAAAGTATCGATAGGAAGATCATGTGTGAATGACCGTCTAGGCATCGCCTCCAGTAACCATAAGCCCAGCAAGCCAACTAGCCTCGTGGAATTTTTAAGTAGAGCATAGGCCAAAGGTCCAGCAAGCCAACTAACGTCATGGAAGATAGAAGAAGAGGATAACAGGCCAACACAGTAAGCAGTCGAGGTAGGATCCAACAACCAACGTCAGTTAGAAGTCGATGGCTTAAGCTACAAGTCGACAATGTTAAAAGTCGAGGATAAGGGTCCCGGCAACTTTGGACAGATCAGAGGTGTCCACTTTCTTATTGTCGTTGGACAGAGCTGCACGGTAGAACGCTTCACGCGTGAAAATGCGCAGGTACTCAGCAGACGCCTTGGCCGCCGCCTGGGAAATACGCGTGTCCTTCTCAAACGAAGCGGTCTGGAACGTCCGCGTAATTGTATCCGTGTTGAACGTTGTTTCTTGAGACGAAGACATATCTACGATACACGATATCTGAATAGAGAGGGAAATTTGGTCGTGGGCCCTTCGGTACCGATCCCACGCGGCTGGTGATGCATTGCGGTCCGGGTGCTCTGTGTTCCCGGAACAACTCAGAGACAGAGATTAATCCTTTCCTCCTGGCCGTAAAAACACACAAACTCGTCGTTTTTACTTTGGGGTTATAAGCGATGTATGACCAGGTAGCGTTCGCCTATGATGCCCCTGCAGTGATTCCGCCCGAGGATCAGACACCGGAGGAAGAGGGTACAGAGGGCAGTAGAATTGCGTTCATGTTGCTCAGCACGGTTGGCATATTCTTCGTTGTAAGTTGGCTCCCCACCCTCCAATTGTACTGAATTGAATTAACATAATATAGGCCCATGGAATTGCGTTTTTCTATTCTGGACTATCGTCGAGGAAATCGGCTCTGAACCAATCGGTGCTCTCTTGTTTCGCATTGGCCGTGATTTCCATCCAATGGTGCGTGTTTGGATGCTCCCTGGCGTACTCCTCTTTCCTGCCCGTTATTGGAGACTTGAGAAACGTTGGGTTGCGACAGCTCATTGCCGCAGGCGATGGCGTGGAGCTGGCTAACGCATTTTATGCAGGAATGTTCTGCGTCTCCTCTGGCACCATCATGAGCGGAGCTGTGGCAGAGCGAGGCAGGGCTCTCCCGACATTAATGTTCCTCTTCGTCTGGGCGACGCTGGTGTACGATCCTGTCGCGTACTGGATCTGGTCGAGCTCAGGATGGCTGCATAAGCTCAAAGTAATAGACTTTGCGGGCGGGGCTGTTGTTCACATCACGGCCGGGTTCAGCGCATTGGCCTTCTCGCAAGTCCTGGGGCCGCGATTCGAGTTCAACCGCCCGTCCAGCAGTTCAGTGCTCGTAGTCATTGGCACTAGCCTAGCCTGGGCCGGGTGGTTTGGCATCACGAGCGGGTCAGCGTTTGCTCCGACGCTTCGCGCCGCACTGGCGTTTATCAACACCCAGGCGAGCGCCGCAGCCGGCGGCCTTGTGTGGATGGCATTGGACTACCGCATTGACAAGCGGCTATCTGTAATTGGGTTCTGCTCCGGGGTAATTACTGGTCTGGTTGTGATCACACCGCTGGCCGGGTTGGTTGAACCCTGGCAGGCTATCATCGCAGGAGCAGTTGCCGGAGCTGCTTGTAATTTTACGACTAAGCTGAAATTCTTACTGGGCATTGATGATGCGCTGGATGTATTTGCAGTACATGGCGTGGGCGGCATTTTGGGCACACTTGCGGCTGGAATCCTAGCCCGTCCGTCTATCCGTCAGCTGGCTATTCAAACAGTCGCTTGTGCTTCAGTGGCGGTATATTCCTACGGAATGTCTTCTATCATTCTTTTGGCTATGAAACGCTTTGTACCGCTGCGTGCGGACGCAGAGGATGAGATAGTCGGCCTTGACTACGCTGAGCACGACGAGCTGGCGTACGATTACGTACATGGGTACATGGAGCCGTTGGACAGCGACCACGAGGATAACGAAGAGGAAGTCTCCAACTTTTCTGGGCTTTAGATTCCTCCAGAAGCGGAGCTACGGGGTGGTCTTCAACTTCTCAATGGCCTCCTCCAACTTGTCAGGGCCTCATGGACGGTCTCCGCTTGGGATCTGGGCGGGTATTATTACTCCTTGATATTCCAGCCCTACCCTTGCTGTATTTTTTCCACTCTTCAAGCGTTTGCATGGCACTCTTCCAGTTTGCCGCGAGCTCGGTAACCTTGAGCTCCAACCGACTGATCTCTCGCTCTTTCTCCGTCAGCTCAGTGGTCGATACATAGTTTGGTGAGTTGAGGATATCGCGAGCCGTTTTGACCGAGTCGCTGATATCCTCAGCTAGCCGCTCAATGGTCAGTTCATTGTCGGCAGCGCCTGTTTCCTCCACGGACTGCCCCACCATTGTCCGCATAGAGCGCCGTATATCATTCAAGAAGAACATCAATTGCTCGTTTTCGGCTACCATGTAGCGGTTTTTCTCGACCAAGTCCTCACAGAGCTTTTGGGATGCTTCGGCGCTACCACTGCTATCGGGCTTGACCACGGCACTAGAATATGAATTGTACGATTTTGACAACAGCCCCGATACTCCGGAGACTGAAGAAGAGGACTTGTCCCTGCTATCCAGCACGCGTTCCTTGAGCCGGTCGATCTGAATATCGCGTTTCCGCAGCTCGTTGGCGAATTGGATCTTAGCCTGCTTCATCATCTGCTTCTGCCGGTTGAGCTCTTCCTGGGCGGCACTCAGCTGGGACTCTGCTCGCCGTAGCGCCATAACCCCCGAGCTGTGTGCGTTTTGTATCCTCCTCATTTTGGTATCCAAGCTGTCGTATGCCCCCTGGAGCCTCTCGTTCTCAGCGCGAGCCCGCTCGCGCTCCTGGGCCGCCTCCGAGGCCTTTTGGAACGCAGTCTCGCTTGCCTGGTTGTCCTTTTCCAGGGTGCTGAGCAGGGAATATATGACATTGATGACCCGCGCATCATTCGCAGAGCCCCCGTCCTCCATCACAGACGAAAACTCTAGCCGTTCATCGTCTTTGATGTATCCCTTGGACACCAGTGCGTTGTTCACATATAGTGCCGCCGACCGCAGGTCCCTACCTCCCTGGCTCATATTTTCCGTGGTGTCCCTCGTATTTTCCGTGATGTCCCTATATCCCTGGCTTATATTTTTCGTGATGTCAAACTCGTTTCCCCCGGGACAACCATTAAATGTTGACCAACGGCTTGTAGGATAAGCTACCGAGAGAGATTTACACGCAGGATTAGTCCCTGTCCTCGAGGGCCAGCCCTCGAGCTCCCGTAGTTGGGGGCTCTGCCCCCAAACCCCCCAATTGCTTCGGAGGAGGGGAGAGAGAAAGTTAGTCGAGTAGATCGTATTTATAAGTCATTAAATATAGTTCGTTAAATCTTTTCACTTGGACTCGTAGAGGTGCTGTCAGGTATGAAAGGAGAGGAGTATCCGGTGGTATGAGTAGACGGCGACAGCACCACGGCCTGGGCCGCCGTCGGGCCTAGAACAGCAACCAACGGCGTGGTCGGCGGCGGAGCGCTTTGTACTGGAGAAGGATTATAGGCGTTGAAAGCATTGCTTCCTTCACTGTACATGATTTTGTAGGACGAGTATTCGAGGAGTACCGGAATCTCTTTGGCCAGCCGGGTCAGCGTTGTCAGGTTGGGCCGAGCATCATTGAGCACGGGGAGGTCCGGCATGACGCTTTTAGCGGATCGCATGATGAGAATAATCGCCTTGAGGAAAGCGTTGAGGTCCTCCCAGAACAGGCGCCGGTCAATCTGTCCGGTGTTACGAATTATTTCCATGCGCTGCTTAAGCCGGCGGGTAACCTCAACTCCCGTGACACAGGTACTGGTGAGATCCCGTACTTTGAGCGCCACGGTCGGGCTGATTCCTGCGCCCGAGCCTCCAATTGAGCTTGCTACAGAGGCCGAGGCCGACTTGGATACCGCTTCAGTCAGCTGTCCGAGCACGGCCTGAGCGGCGTTGGCAGCCGAGTAGATTCGATCGTACAGCTGGTCATCAGCAGCCGAGAGCCCTTCACCCGTCCTCAGAGCATCATCGATCATTGGTGACCCAGCAGTAGCCCCAGCTACCTGGCGACTCAGTTGGCGGCTGATGGTACGCGTTGGATAGAGCGTGAACCATGCGTTTTGCAGTTCGTTGAAAGACTGGAAGCAGGTGAGAATAAGTGCTCGGATGAATTTGATGTCGACGTAGGACATGAGCAGCTCGAGGTTTGCGCGGAAGAAGGCGGTCACATTGCGAAATGCCGCCAGGCACTGCACTGAAGCGTTGATGACAGCGTTAAGGTCCGAGCTACTAGGCTCAGCACCCGCTGCCGCAGTATCTTCCTTTTCACTGTTGGCCTCGAGGTTTTCCAGAGCGCCTACGAGAACGGGAAAGGCGTTTTTCGAAGTTCGAAGCAAGCCTAGGAGTTTGGTGGTAAGGGATTTATCGTCGCAAAATGCTGCGCAGCGTCTCATTATGCCATTGAGCTCGCCGAGGGAAAAAAGTACTTTGCGACAGCTCTCAACGACCTTGGACTGGACCTCGAAACGCTGCGAGTGGGAGCGTACCATGTGTTCGTTCAGTGTCGAGAGCCGTCTAAAGTATGCTCCGCTGACTGATTCCAGCACTGGCGAACTCGAGTACAGCCCCGATTTGTTCAGGAGATGTTTGGACTTGGACGTAATCGGGGTCGTTGCACCGCTGGGGATCTCAAAATCGCTGTCGCTGCGCTCGCCAAAGCTTTCATACGAGATGTTTCTACTATGCGAGGCTCTCGCCAATGTAGGCTCGAGTTCTTTTGCGTCAGGCTTTGGTTGTGGTTCTGGAGAATCCCCGAGCTGCTGTGGTTGTTGTGGTTGCTGCGGTTGTGACTGTTGCTGTTGCTGTTCCTGTTGTTGTTGTTGCTGCTTTTTTACAATGAATCCCATTCGTTTGGCTGCTCTGGAAGAGGAACCATGGCTCTCGCTGCCACTGCGCAGCCTATCAACAGGAAGCCCTGCCGGATCAAACACTTCTGGAGTCTGACTAGGAGATACAGCCGTTGTATTGGCCGTGGTGGCCGCCTGAGACGTAGTAGATGAAGTGGAGGCACTACGGCTGCCTGATTGCGAAGATGAAGTGGTGGCAGTTGAAAGCTTCGACTTGTGGCGCGGAAGCTGGAGCTTGAAGTCAGACGGCGGCTGAGGCGATGGACTCTTCCACACACTACCGTTACTTCCCTCGCCATCCAGCAATACCGCTCTTTGTAGTTGTAGTTGTTGTTGCTGCTGCTGCTTTTTCTCTATCATTGATGTAATGTGATCCCTGTTACTGGAGAGATAATGCTTCACGTCGCTCAGCCAGGTGGGACTGCTTGGGTCCTTCATAGCCGCCCGGGGTGGAAGTATCAGCGGATTATTGTCCACTTCAAGCAGTTCCAAGTCCGCCATGTCAGCAATGCTTGGAGGAAGATACTCGAACCGATTGTTTTTAATCGACAAACAGCGCAGATTCACGAGATTGCCAATATCTGATGGTAAGCTCGAGATTTGGTTGTTGCTAATGTCGAGGATAACCAAGTTGGGGCACTGGCAAAGCACTTCTGGGAACTCTTCGAACCGGTTCCCGCTGATATCGAGGTAAAACAGCTGCTTCATGTCCTTGAACGTCAGTGGAAGCGATGTAAGCCAATTGGATTTCAGACTCAGCTTGGAGACCCGTTTTCTAAACAGTTCTACAATGTCATTGGGGATGAACACAATGTTCAACCGCTCCAGTTCCATCTGGACCGTCCCGTCCTCTTCCTCTTCCTCTTCTTCCTCCTCTTCATCTTCTTCGTCGTACAGGCTGCTGGTGTCGGTACCATTGCTTCGCCTCGAGTAGACACTCGCGTCGTCTCGATCGGGCGTAGTGCTCCTGCCCGAGGGTGCACGGTACCCATTGCCGTTTGGCAGGGGGTGGTATCGATTAGCATACTCGCTCAGGCTCGAGCTCCCCGTGGTTGTTTCGGCGTCGTGGTCCTCTTTGGACTCTTGGTGGGCCTGCTCGTCTTCCGAGTCGCTATTGATGTCCAAATCTTCAATCGACTCGAGGTTGAGTTTCTTGGCCAGACGCTCTCGTGCGATGCGGAAGAGCCGCTGGCGCGAAATGGCAGGCTCCAGAGGAGTCACCGGATAATTCATAACCTGCTCGTGGTCCCCGTGTGACCCTATTGAACTCATAACTCCATAACCCTTGGCTCTTAGCGTTCGTCGTCGTCGGCGTAGAAAAAGGGGGGGAAAATCGCCTCCTTCCAGTCTTATGTCAGCACAACCCCGGATGATTAAGTAATAACTACCTTAGCGTCTACGGGCGGATTATTATTCAGGGGGATGAAATGGAGAGCGGGAGATTTGGTGTTTTATTTATGTTTTCACAGAGAGAAAGTTCGAAGTGGTTCGATTGTCTAGACCCCGAGCCGCACGCGCCGCACGCGCCGCACGTTACAGACTTCCGACACCAAGCTTCATGAGAACCCCTCCGCGAAGCGGAGCTACGGGGGGTTTGGGGGGCTGGCCCCCCATAAAACCACACCAGGTACACATATGGCTGTCCTTAGACGGCTTGTGAGCACCTACACGGGTAGGGTGAGCCGCAGGTACGGGGGAAAGAAAGTGTAGAGTATAAAAATAATGGATTACTCAAGCTATACAAACAAACTTTTATATAGATATTTTGAAATTTTGTTAAATTAAAAACGAAAACTTGATGTGTTTTGCTGCGTTATTGAGGATGGTGGTTTTGGTGGGAAGGGGATATCGTTCAAAAAAAAAAATAGGGTCGTTACAAGTCGGCATCATCCTCATCTGGCAGAGGCATGGCAGCAGCCTGCTCCATCTCCTGCTGGTACTTATTCATGAGCTCAGCGTCGACCTCAACCTCTGGAGGAGCCAGGGCTGGGGAGGCGACGAACTCGAGCTGCGGGTTGCCAACGAGCTTTCGGGCGAGCCACAAGAAGGGCTTCTCAAAGTGGTAGTTGGACTTGGCCGAAATGTCGTAGTACTGCAGGTTCTTCTTTCGGTGGAAGGTGATGGACTTGGCCTTGACCTTTCGCTCCTTAACGTCGACCTTGTTGCCGCACAGCACGACCGGGATGTTCTCGCACACTCGGATGAGGTCTCGGTGCCAGTTGGGCACGTTCTTGTACGTGATTCGCGAGGTCACGTCGAACATGATGATACCGCACTGGCCGTTGATGTAGTAGCCGTCTCGGAGACCGCCAAACTTCTCCTGGCCGGCAGTATCCCAGCACTCAAACTTGATCTCGCCAAAGTTGGTGTAGAAGCCGAGTGGGTGCACCTCGACACCCTGGGTGGCGTTGTATCGCTTCTCAAACTCACCAGTCAAGTGTCGCTTAACGAAAGTGGTCTACATAATTACTAGTTAGCATTTCTATCCTTTTAGTCATGATATTGTTTACTCACCTTACCAGTACCACCATCGCCGACAAGAACCAGCTTGAAGGTTGGGACCTGGGATTGGTTGTTCTCAGCCATTGTGTATTGTGGATGCGATTCTCGATAAACCTTTCGGTGTTGTCAAATGGAAGCTTTTGTGAAAAAAAAAGATTCTGTTGTTTGTTTTGGGCCCAACAGGGGCGGCCGGCGAAAAAAATTTGCCTGCGCAAGCGGGAGGTTACTACGGAAACGCCGCCGCCGGAAAATACGCAGAGCAACTGCAAGTGATCGAGCTTCGCGAGGATGCGCACTGATTGATTGGAAATGTAAATGCCTGCAGCCGAACGCCGGAAATCAATTGGTAGCTTGCTTTGTATCGTTATTTTGGTGGCTATCGCTCCCTTTTATAGTTTTGGTGGTGGCACGGTTATTCCAACCCGGCCGGCTTTGGGATGTTGATCTTGAGCTGGGTTGGGGAGAAGCTTGTGGAAAGCCCTGGAACGCCTTCGTTGACGACTTTGAGCTCTTTGGTCTGGTCAAGTGGATTTGTCGCCAGGGTTTGGAAAGCTGCCGTGTCGACTCCAGAGGCTGGGTCGGTACTTGACGGCAAGTCTGGTGGCAAAAGGCCCTCTTCTTTCGCCGCATCTACTAAATGTTAGCGCCGCACAATGCACCCAAATTTGAATATACATACTTTCGTAGTAGTCAATGACATACTTGACGTGATTTCGTCCCACGGTGTGGGATTTTCGCACACTGGTTGAGTCGTGGGTCAACGCAACTAGATCGTTAGTATCTATTAAAAAAAAGGCTGGACCAAGTGACATACCTCCACAGTAATCACAAGTATAGTATCCTTGAAGTTAGTAAAATTCTTTCATTCCATTATCGCGTATACTTATCTTGGGCATATTTGTTTAATTTTCAAATCAACCTGTTTTATCCACAGAGATATATAGATTATGAGTTACGGTTTTGACAACTAGTTGGATTAATATACTGGTAGACGATGTAACTGTGTCAATTCGATTCGATAGTGGGTTTTGGAGGTGTCGCTTCTAGTGGGGCCGACAGGCGATATCGGTTTAAATCACTCAACCATACTCATGGCCGGCTAGATATAGGTTAGCTGTACTCCAATGAAAATAAAGAAAAGATAAAAAATTCAGCCAGAAGAAGCTTCAATCTGCCTGTAATCATAGCTGATTAAATAATATCTCTAGTTTCATGTACCTTCAGTAACTGATCGATATCTCTATATATATTTCGATAAAGTTGACTAATATAATGATACGAATGTCTTGATAAGCGTGAAAAACGATGATTAATGACAAATTATGCCCTTAAACGGTAGATTTGGAGACGCTCTCAAGCAGTTTGAGTTTAATAGAGCTAATGAATCAGCTCCAACCTTAGCCCGACAGCTACGGCCCAGGCGTTATCGAGAAGAGAGCCAAGATAGTACCAACAGCAGCGTTAATAGTAGCACGTCCAAGGTACGCAAGAAGAAGAAGAAGAGTGCGCCAAAAGACTGCAGCCAGCTGAAGCCCTTAAAGCCACTACTTCAGCCAGGACTGAGATGCGTCTTTATCGGATTTAATCCGGGCTATATGACTGCCTTGAAGGGCCACTACTATGCCCACCACAGTAATCTCTTTTGGAAGCTCATCTACGAATCTGGGTGTGTTGATAGACCCGTAACTTGCTACGACGACCATCTCCTGCCGGATGAATTTGGCTACGGTTTTACAGATCTCATTGCTAGGCCAACTACAGGAATCTCCGAGCTGTCCAACTCGGAAATGCTTGGTGGTGTGCCCGTTCTCGAAGCAAAGATCACTACATATAACCCCAAAGTCGTGGCAATAGTTGGCAAGGGAATCTATGAAACGGTATTTCGGTTCAACAACAACAGGCCAATCCGCAAGGCAGAGTTCAGCTGGGGGCTCCAACCAGAGCCGATTGGCTCTACCAGGGTATTTGTTCTGCCTTCGACATCGGGGTTGGTAGCAGGGGTCTCGCGAGCTCAAAAATTGGCTTCTTGGACCGAATTGGCCAATTATCTAAACGACCGCCATCCTTTTGTCAAGCCAGAACCATTGGATCGTGTTAAACTCGAGCCATTGACGGATGAAACCAGTCTTCGTATCAAATCCGAACCCCTAGAGTCCTCCGAAGAATCCTCCGAACCACCAGATTTATCCGAACCACCAGAATCACCCGGACAGATGTGAACTTTCCGTTTATAGGTACATATTCCCATTACTAACGTTTTTCATACCGTATATACCTACGACCAATTCTCGAAACCCATCCACTTGTAGCTCCCGTATTCCATGTACTAACGATTTATTGCTTTGCACTGCCATAGCATGATCGTCCTTCGAGGGCCAGCCCTCGAGCTCCCGTAAGTGGGGGCTCTGCCCCCAAACCCCCGTAGCTCCGCTCGGCGGAGGTCTATTGATTGCTAGTTACAGTGTAGCAAAACGCCAAGGAACATTTGCAGCAGCGTAACAAAATTGCTACAAATCAGTCGTTACAGCCATGATCTCCGCGGAGCGGAGACCCAACACTTTCGCTACGTTCGGACTGTACTTGGGGGGACCAGTCCCCCCAAACCCCCCTGGAGCTCCGCTTTCGCGGAGATTTTAGGTGCCAGTGGGGGTTTGGGGGCTCTGCCCCCAACTACGGGAGCTCGAGGGCTGGCCCTCGAATGTCCAGGACTAGTATAACTAAGGGGACTAGTCCCCCCAGACCCCCCTGGGGCTCCGCTACGCGGAGGGGCTCGAAGTCGAGGAGAAGAGTATTGGTCACGGATGGAGAGCATTTGGCTGAAAAGGAATCAGAAGGAGAACTGTATTTGACGATCTTGTATATTTAACGGTTAGAGTCAATGCTATTTGAAAAGTTCCTTGGATAATTTACATATGTACAAGTCCCAGGGTTATGCCCGGTAGATATCCACGTTAAGCTTCTCCTTCTTAATCTCGGCCTCAAACTTCTTCACCGTCTCGTCACTTATCGGCCCATCTGGAACCGTTTTGGAAAAAATGTCGTCAACCTTGTACTGGATCTCAGTTCGCTGGTCGTCGCTATAGGCCCGGGTATACCCCAGCTCATTCAGCGCCTCCGTCTGCAAGTCAACGCACTTCATCTGCTGCTTCCTGTACTTATGGCACATGTTCAATCGCTCCCAGTAGGTGCCCTTGAGAGAGCAGTGAGCCATGAGCGCTTCATACTCTACGCAGTTATTCCTCGCAGCCTGTCCCAGAGGCAGACCGGTTTTATTCTCTTCATGATCGGTGATCTGGTGCAGTCCTGTCTCCTCAGCCTTGAAAGTGCCCTTCTGGCTCTGCTTGGCGGCTTCCTGCTCTCGCTCGTACTCTTTCTTCACCTCCTCCGGGGCTAAACTGATGGGTGTCAGCGGCTTTGACGACTGGTAGTAGTCTTTGAGACTTGGGTCTTCGATGAGATCGTCCGCAGACCCTTCCTGCTGTTTGCTACTGCTTGGCCCTTTCTCCGAGCCCTTCCACAGCCATCCCAAAACCATCTTTTCGTTTAATATATCGGAACCGAGTTTGATTTGGAAAATCAATTTATCGGATCCCAAGACACGGATATCACCCCGGGTATACCAATACTGGAGTAGAGGATATTTTGTAATGCCAGGTATGAAGGTAGCCTATATATATATTATTGGTCTATTTGCTAACTGTATGAAGCGAGTCGGCGACAGGCCGAAAGACGTGAGGCACGGTTAAGGGGTGCTGGGTATGTGTTTAGAATTTATTATTACTGCTTGGTAGTATGAGACTGACTGATTGAATAGCACGCGTAAAGTAAACACCTCGACGTTTGCAATCTCATTTGGGACTCCTAAATTAGGGACTAAGACTCCTAAGAGCAGTTCATCGCGGAAAAGGAGTTCAAAAAGCAGTACTAAACGGAGTCCACCAACTGTTCCCGAAGAGACGCCAGTTCAAAACGCCAAATCCACTAAAAAGAGCCAAATATCCAAACCCGCTAAACAGAGCCAAATATCTAAACCCACTAAACAGAGTCAATTACCCAGGCCGTCTAAGCAGGACCAATTTGCTGAATCGACTAAACAGGCCACTGAAAAGGGCTCAGTTGATGAACCAACCAAGGAGGGGCCAATTGACAGTGTCCGGCCTAGTGATACCCCAAGTCTTGCAAGACGCTCATCTTCCAGGATTGCAACGGCTGTAAGGGCTACAAATAGCTCCTCTCAGAGACGGGATTCGCCAGGTGATTCCGTTACTACTCCAGCCCCTAACACCCGAGCGAAGCGATCTAACACATCAAATTACAATACGACAAACACGAGGCCAGAAAACGCGTCAGAAAACGATGAACCAACAATTAAACGACGGCGAAGTGCCCGAATTCTCGCCAAAGCTACCCCCTCTCCAGTTGCTACACCATCAACTACTACGACCAAACCGTCACCACCAAAAACTCGTAGATCCAAACGATCAAATCAAACCAATGACATTACAGCTAACAATATTCCAGCTAACAAGATTGCTACTAACGATATTCCCTCTCATAATGCTCCAACTATGCATCAAGCAGCTTCCAATGCGCCCGAAAACACGCTTGACAATACAACCCAATTCGATGACGATCAATGGAGCGATTCCAGCGAATGGAACGAAAAGAACGACGTAACTTTGCCCTCTTCCTCCTCTTCTGTGGCCAAAAGTGCCAAATCTCGATCTTCCGCCAATGTGAGCCGCACAAAGGCCCGATCTCATCAAAACAGCACCAAGGCGGTAATACCAAGCGCGAACCCGACCAGACAGCCCATCGCCAGAGGCGCGCAGGCGAAGCGCACAGCACCAGCAGCAGTTGAGAATCGAATCAACGCGGTGGACATGGTTCTCCGGAAAGTGTTGGACAAGTTGGACGAAGCTGACAAGGAGATGGCGGCTTCTTCAACTTCTAAAGGAAGGATCGCTGATAACGACAAAAACGGTATGCCGGTACCACCACCACTCCGACCACCACCATGGAAAAAACGCACGCTGTTTCGGTATCGATCCGTTGTCGAGGCACGGCTGCGAGAGCTTGCAGAAGCAATTGATATAAACAGTGCAATGGCCCAGACGTTGCGCAAGGCGGAGCAAAAACGCAATTCCTTGCGGTCCCAGCTGCTTGATCTGCGTAGCGCCAAACTGCAGTTACAGCACGATATGCAGCAGGTGCGAGACCAGTACCAGCGATCCAAGCAAAATGACCAAGAATTAAAACAGGTGAGTGAATTTGCGACCGCCCTGAAAATTTTCAACGTTCGCCATGCCAATACTGTCCCCACTACCAATTCTACACCCACTAGGGCACACAATGATTTACAGTCGCTAAATGCGCAATTGCTTCTGCTACAGCCGGTCTTGGGCGATAATGGTGCCCTAAGTAGGCTCAAAAGCCTACGCGAAAAGCTCTCCCGTCTCGACCGCCAGCTCAGTAGATGAAAAGCTTTCGCCAGCTCAGTAGATGAAAAGCTTTCGCCAGCTCAGTAGATGAAAAGCTTTCGCCAGCTCAGTAGATGAAAAGCTTTCGCCAGCTCAGTAAAATAAAAGATCATTACATCATACGTAGTGTATAACAACTACTCATCATCGGCCACCAACGCAGCAATCATCGAGTACAAGTAGAAGAAGAACACCACAAGGTAGAACCCGAGCTTGATGAAGCTCTCCTTCTTATGCTTGCCCAGAGTCCTAAAGATCTCCGTGGCATCCAGCAAGTAGGTCTTATTCTGGATGCGCAGAGCATTGTATGCAAGCAGGGGCAGGTTCAACAGGAACGAGAACCAGTACCCGTTGACGAGGAAAAGCGACGTCAAAAACGCGTGCAGCCCCATCTCGGGCAGAATGTAATTGTTTAGCCTGTTACACAGATCAATTGGGTTGATGTAGTCCACCTCCAGGTCGCTATACATGATGGAGAAGAACACCTGGAGGAACAGGTTCACGGCATTGACGAGCACCGCAAAGAGATAGAGCCTTGCACACAAAGTTAGTCCTGGTACATACCACAGACCCATTTTCTACTTACCAAGCTTCGCCAGACATTTTTTTTACGCCTCCCTTCAGTCTATACGTAACTAGAGTCGCCTTTGCAAAAAGGTGGTGGTGTCAAGTGGGGGAAGCAAGCCGGTCGGTGGGACAATGTTCCTCTCCTCTTTTTTCGCGTTGCGCGGCCATGTGAGTATGCACGACCAACTGCAAGGTCCGGGCTGTATACTGCTGTCAAACGGGTTGGTAGATTAAATGTTATTTTTACTGGTAGTTCTACTCAATTGATTGGTAAATATATTAAAAAGTTGTACATGCCATTCATGGTGACCTCCGCGTAGCGGAGCCCCAGGGGGGTTTGGGGGGACTGGTCCCCCCATGAACACTCCGCTAGTTGCAATTGACTTGGGGGCCAGCCCCCAAACCCCCGTGGCTCCGCTTCGCGGAGGATGGAGGGGCAAAGGCAGGTTGAACGGACCAATTGTTTATGGTCATTAGCTCAGGGATAAATTTACATTTCGGGTATTAGGTTACATTGTCTCCCTCAAGAAACAGATGAGCTGTGATGGAGATTTGCTAGATAGATTAAATATAAACCAATTGTTATATTAGCTCTATTCCATTAGTAAAAGATATAAATAAAGTTGTGCCTTGTGGGTACATTTTTTTCAGTTAGTTGGGTGGGTTGTCGCCCATGCCAAAGAGATACAACAGCTGCCGACGGTCGAGCCGGCCAACGTTGCGCAACTCGCCTTCGTCCAAAGCAGAGTCAATCATCTGTCGCTTCTGGTCCTGCAGCTCCAAAATTCGGTCCTCGACACTCGCCGTAATGTAGAGCTTGTGGACTCGTACATCATTTCGCTGGCCAATTCGATGCGCTCGGTCAATGGCCTGCTCCTCTACGTATGGATTCCAGAACGGGTCCATGATGATAACATGGTTTGCGGCCGTCAGTGTGAGACCCACGTTACCAGCCTTCAAACTAACCAACATGATCTGCTGCGTCGGTTCCTCCATAAACTGGCGAATTGTCTCGTTCCGCTCCTGCGTGCTCATAGACCCGTCATATCGCAAGTAGTCGTAGCCCTTGAGCGCCATGGGGATGCCCACCAAATCCAAAAAAGTCGTAAACTGCGAAAAGATAATGATCTTTTGCCCCGGGTACTCCTCGAGTGTCTTGTCGACGATTTCCATACACCGGTCAATCTTGGCTGAACTCTCCCATCCATTAGGGAACACGTCTTCAAGCCCAAACTGCTTGACAATAAGCTTACGACTAGCCTCGCTGGCCTCTTTCGACTGGAGCTCAAGAGATGCAGCCTCGTCCTGGCCTTCCATGACACTATCCTCATTCTCCTCCTCATCGTCAAAATCGAGTCCCTTGAACAATTCGGCATTGCTAATGCGGTCTTGGCGCAGCTGGCGCATTCGCTTCGAAATAAGCCGTCGCTCCTGCTCCTTTTTGCGAACTGCTGACTTCTCATCGCGCCGCCGCTTGTTGATCTCAAAATCGGACAAGCGCTTGATGTACACGAGCCGGAACAGCTCAAAGTCGATCCATCGGTCCTGCATGATGGGCTGACGACACTCACAGCACAGCGCTGAGTTCCCTTGGAGCGCATACTTGTTGAAATACTCGGGGATGCAGTCCTCGCACATGGCATGGCCGCACGGGTATACTAGAACAATGCTGCTGGCATCAACAGCATCATAACATATGGGGCACTGGAACCCGTCGTCCTGGTCTTCGCTAGCATCGTGGGCGTACACACGGTGGTATAGGTCCGTGGTCCGGCCCACGACGCTAGGATTGAACTTGCGTACCAGCTCCAGTGCCTGAGTGCTGGAGCCGTCTCGCAGCAGCGAATTCTTTTTTCGATTGTGCTCAGCAAGATCAATCAAGGCCGGGTGGCAACAAGCTTGTCTCAGCCGCAGCAGCATAACCAGTACAGAGCTGTAGTGGTTGCCCAGCTGGTTGTCATTGAGGAAGGACCGCACTCGGCCCTGAGTTGAGGACTCAAGAGCAGTGTACCGCGCTCGCTGCTCTTCATTGAACTCGGAATTATCCGCCTCAACGATTCTTTCCGGAAGCTGCAGAATAGGCTTACCGTCGACATGACTCTTTTTAGTTCTTCGCAGCAGTGTCGCGCCAATGAGCACTCGCAGCTTTTGCATAGACCCCGAGTCAGACGACTTGATGCCGGTACCAATCTCGCGGTTGAACTTTTTCTCGTCGTTGTACGGCGGGATCCGCAGGAACTTGATAAGCGAGTAGTACTCTTCTACCTTGTTCTGGATCGGGGTACCAGACAGGCACCATCGATATTGGCTCTCTAGGGCGCAGCAGGCCTTGGCCGACTGGGTGAGCTTGTTCTTAATATATTGGGCTTCGTCAAGCACGACTCGGTACCATTTGCCTTTGAACAGAATTGAGTCCTTAACTTGTTGCTCTGGCGGGAGCTCGCAGTCTTCAATGGCTAGTTTGGTATTTTCTTTGTAGTCTCGCGCCACAAGGTTGTATGTAGTGATGACCACGTCGTAGCGTTGGAGCTGTTCCCATCGAGTGTGCATTCTAGGGCTGAGTTCTCGGTGATGGACGTAGACCTTAAGTTTGTGCTCGGGTTTAACGTGCTTTTCGATTTCCATGGCCCATTGGTTCAGCAGGGCTACTGGGGCGACAATGAGCGTCGTTTTGCAGGCCGGATTTGTGGACTTATTGCTAACCATCAATGCGCTGTTTTTGTTAGTAAAATCTCCAATCCAATCAATCAATCAAATCAATCAATCAAATCAATCAAATCAATCAATCAAATCAATCAATCAAATCAATCAATCAATCAATCAAATCAATC
>NW_027481842.1:31788-124424 GCF_965637985.1 Blastobotrys vanleenenianus
AATCAATCAAATCAATCAATCAAATCAATCAATCAAATCAATCAATCAAATCAATCAATCAAATCAATCAATCAAATCAATCAATCAAATCAATCAATCAAATCAATCAATCAAATCAATCAATCAAATCAATCAATCAATCAAATCAATCAATCAAATCAATCAAATCAATCAAATCAAATCAATCAATCAATCAAATCAATCCACCATAAAAAGCAACATACATTGTCTGAATGGTCTTACCAAGACCCATATCGTCGGCGAGAATGCCGCCCTTCTTCGTGTCCTCCTTTTCCTTCATCCATGTTAGTCCAATCCGCTGATGCTCGAGCAACGTCGACTTCATTTCCTCCGGAGTGCCCACCCGCTGGTCGGGCGGAAGCTCCCAGTCACAGCTCGCCGCCAACAAATTAGAAAGCTCGTCAGCCTGTGAACCAGCTCCGCCAAACGACAAACGCTCAGACGAAGTCAGGTTCGGAGTCGAAGAACTCCTGCCAAATAATGATTCCGTCGACCGCTGTGCAAACGACATGTGCAGATTCTGCACGACGCTCTCGGATACTTTGTTGCGAAGGAGCCCCAGATCCTCATTCTGGGTCTTAATCGCCAGCTTCACTGTATAGGCAAACTGCTCGAAATTACCCACCTGCTTCCGCGCCACCTGGGTGAGCAGATTGTTCAGCTCGCTGTAGTACTCTGAAATCTTGTTGACCTCTTCCAGCCGTACCTTCGCCTCTATGCGCCTGTTACGGTAGTCCATGCCCATCCGGGTGTTTATATCATGTGCATCTGGATGGTTCTTCATGCTTTTAATGCTCAGGTGGGCAAAACTGTAAGCCCTCTCGGCGATCCTCTGTTCACGGTCGAGGCGGTCCATTTGCGCTTTAATTGACTCGACACAGGCTAGCGCTAGTTTCGAGTACTCATGAGGCCGGTATCGCGCATACTGCAGCATCTGCAAGGTCGTATCAGCATACGCGCTCTGTCCTCTTCTTTGGCCATTTACTGTCTTAATCTTATCAAATTCGGCATTGCTGATCTCCTTGATCTCGTCATCATCACCGCCAGTAGGCTGGGAAACGTCGGTGGTGCTACTTTGTGGCGTCGCAGCACTGCTATTAGAACGAATGCTGCTATTACTGCTGAACAACGATGTGTACTCTCTTCGCTTCTGGGCTGGCCTAAACAGCTTCCTTGGCTGCGATCCACTGGCCATTGCCGAAGGGAGACGCGGAGGACCTCCAAACAGGCTAGGAGAAGGCCCCATAGCTCCAGTCACAGCCGGGGTCGAGGCACCTGAACTCTGAGCGCTATTGCCATTCGTGCTAGCTGGAGGATAAGCCGACGGCGTCTCGACCTCTTTTACGTCACTGACAATTAAATCATCATCATCGTCGTCTTCATCTTCGTCCTCATCAATGGTTACGGCCGAAACTGACCGCTTCCTGCTCTGGGGTGGTGGTTCCTGGACCCGCTTCAACGCGTCGTCTATCATGGCCAGCTGCTGGACAACGCCAGGTCCTCGGGGCTCTATGTTCAGTAACCGGCCCCGCACCTCGAGCAGCTGGTGCCTGTTCATATGGCGATAATCACTCATCTCTCAGGCCCTATCTACGCGGCAAACCAATCCCCTAGTATTGGCGATATCTAATAAATTTAATTTGTCCGCTTTCCGCGCGCCACGCTTGGTTGATAAGCCAAATTGGTTCCCTTATCCAAGTGTTTATAGCCTTAATTATCAATCCAGAGGTGTCTGAGCAAATTGAGAGTACGCTGCTTAGCCGAACTACAAAGTGAACTGTACCAGAAGTAAGTAAATAGGGAATCTACGCGATGCAATCGTGGGGCCTCTGTCGTCGTTTAAGAGATTTTTTTTAAAGTGGTCAGCTGACCGATCGCCGCCAAAAAAACCACTATAGTAAGACACGATCGACATCACGACATCAACCTGCGAGATGAAATCGAATAGCAATTGACATCAATGAAGTAGAATAAATAGAAATTGTTTAACTGTAGCTCTTTTTTTAATTGTCGAAATCGAATATATCTCAAGACTACTTTAGTTGCAGCTCTTTTTAATTGTAGAAGCCGGAAAAGTAGCAATTGAAATGTACCTACATTAGCTCTAGCTCTTTTAGTGACTTCGAATAAATAGCAATTGGAACATATCTCAAGCACCTTTAGCAGTAGCTCTTTCCAACAGCAACAGCTCTTTTCTAATGGCAGATCCAGTAGCCTAAACACCCGTGGAGACCATCTCGTCAAGGGCAGCCTTGAGTTCAGCGTTGTCTGGAGCCAGGAGGAGTCCGGAAGAAAAGACGGATTTTGCCTCAGCGTACTTCTGAATCGCCTGGAGACACCTGCCCTTGCGGTAGTAGTTCTTTGGGTCGGTTGGCTTGAGCAGGGAGAGCATGGCCGTGTCAGAGTATGCCTCGGGCCACTGATTTACGGCCATGTACGCGTCAGCACGGGGATCAATACAGCTGCACACCTCGTTAATAGTGAACGCAGTGGATTCCCACGGAGGGCGCTTCAGGGCCATCTCGATGGCCATGGTCAGGAGTTTGATCGCCTCGTCAGGCTTGCCCTTCTTGAGGGCGCTTGCTCCGCTATCGCGCAGCTTGGCGACCTGCACGCTCAGGGGCTGGGAAATGTGGTTTGGAGCTGGTGGCAGTTCGTTATTGAGGTTGAGCATGGATCGGCTGAGGCTGTAGAGCTTGTCCACGGCTGTGTGCAGTTCTTGGGACTGCTCTTCGGTCAGCTCGTTGTAGTATGACTCGTCTACTTTGAGAGCTTTTGTCGATGGATCTATTGAAACAGGAAGCGACATTATGACTTGGTGTATCTTATTGGTATGTTCTTAAGTGAAGAGTGTGTTTTATTTCGTACGTATTGGTTATGTGTTGGCGATTTGCGTTGATGTCGGCGCACTCCCCGCCTACCCTCACGATGTCCTATTCAGGGGTAAATCGATCATTAAATCTATTCTAGCAGATGTACTATCTCTGTTATTCGATTATTTATCCTTTATTGTATTGATGGATACTAGTAATTGAAGTCCTTATTTGGTACATTGTTATGCACGCCACGTATCTGATTATGCTGGTGTAACGAAATTGGTTACATTCCTCCCAACAGGGCCAGGGAATTGGTTAAAGTTCTTGCGAGAGCACGCAAAGCTGTAACAAATCTGCCACTGACTTTGTTACACCCTGCTAAAATCTGCCGCAACTCGCAGTACACTATAGTTTGCAGTGTGACGGTAACAGTTATATCAAGGATACAAATTATCCAAAGGGGACATTATGACCACACCCTTTCCCTTCACAATATACCAGTTCCTTCTGGGGGGCTAGCCCCCCAGACCCCCCGTGGCTCTGCTTCGCAGAGTAGTTGGGCGTGTCAATTGTTCGGTATGTCGCAACTTCAATAAATACGACTCACCCGGCGCACAGAAGTATAGCCGGCACATCACACGTAGTTAAACTGCTCTTTTGTCTCGTTGTCATCGGATTGTCTGCCCGTAATATCGTAGTACGCCAGATCATTTCTATATTAATAACCTACCGGCTTTGCAGACATAATTTCACTCGAAGGATAATCAATTAACGCTCAACTGTGTTGAGCACTTATTACGTTGCTACAGAGCTGTAACTACGTTTGTGACAAAAATTGGTCAGAACTAAGCAATTTTTCGACATCCAAATCATCAAAAAGGGATATTCCATTATACCAGCTGTGTTGAATAACCAAGTAGGGTATAGCAGTAGAAAAATATATGCGTTATCGTGCACTTGTTGCATTATCAATAGCAGACGAGTAAGTATCTACCGCTTTGCAGACCTACATGTATCATGTATCAATTACACCCGTAGGACAATCAACTGTCAACTGTTACGTGCCGAGTCGTTTCTAATTGTAACAGGTGTCGCTAAATACCTCAATGGCAACACAACCCGACGCGCAGCGTCGCCCCGGGGGGGTTGGGGGGCTGGCCCCCCAAGAAAAAAGAAGATGAATAGGAATCTATTATAAATATACAAAGCCAAAAAACGTCTGCGTGTAGCCAAAATTACTTGCCGGTCTTGGAGGCAATGGCGCCAGTTTTGCCCGAGTGGGCAAACGAGGACAGCTTGAGCGCCTGGGACGCCGCGTAGTACAGCGTCGGCGTGGGCCGGGCGCTAGCGTAGTTGGTAGCGGCGCTGAAGGTGTAGGACCACGAGGGGGTCAGAGTCGTCTGCTGCTGAGCCGCAGCCATGCGCGGCGTCGAGTAGTACGTGACGGCCGAGGTCGGATTGCGGCGCGTCACCTTGAGCGGGCGTGTCACGGTGGTGCCTGGCTGGGTCTGCATGGGCGCCAGGCGCGTGTTGCCCGTCTGCGCTGTATAGGGGACGCCGGCGAGACTCGATGGATTACCGCCAGTCTCGACGTCGTCTGGTGGTGGGGTCGTGTCGCCGCCCGACGACGGCTGCTTGGATCCCGTCATACCCGTGAGCGTGAACCGGTCCGAGTAGTGGATACTGTGGCCTCCGGTGGCCAGACCCGCGTAGAACTGGAGGTAGTACGAGCCGCTGGCGCCCTCGGTGCTCAGTTCCGCCAACGAAGCGACCAGCGACTTTGCCGTCAGCGTGAAGCCCGACTGGAGCGGCGTCTTGAAGCAGTAAATGTTCGAGTTGGGCCCCGTGCACAGCGACAGCGTCGGGTTCTGTAGCTGGCTTGTCGTCGGGTCGTTGCTGTCAAGGGTCCACTTGACGGTGATGCCTTGAGACGCGGAAAACGAGCTGGCCATGTCTGCAAACGCGAAGTCTGCCGCCACCAGCTGCGAAAAAAGGGCGCATACTAGCGCCAGTATCGACAACACACCCATAGTTTCTATTTGAATGCGGTCGTCGATTTACAAGTCGATATTTGTCGCTGCTTTCGGGCTTTTTTCACTCTTTTTTGTCGTTGTCTTGCCTATGTATAGCACGCAGCGACGAAACACCAAAATTGGCCCGTTTCCTCTTTTGGTCTGGCAAGACAAGCACCGCCATCGCGCGCCGCATTATTACGTCATTGATTATATAAGCGCTTCTACCAGCCTTCCATCGGCGGCCTTCGTATGAACCCATGGGCTATTCGATTATATGCTTATTATCTACTGACGAGATTTTTTTTGGCGGGCTTTTGATTTAGCGGATCCTGAGTGCTTGTTTTGAAAGGAAGAGAGTTCTCTGCGAAGCAGAGCTACGGGGTCTGGGGCTTGCCCCAGCAAATTAGGTTGCCCCCATATATTGAATCCCCAAAAGGTCCGTATGCATTTAGTCTCTCATAGTGTGTAGCGCATTGTCGTCGTCGTGTCCATTGGCTACCTAGTACGATGGACAGTGTGTAGGTACTGTAGTGCTATGTGACAGCCGTACGCAGTACGTGGTGGGGGATCGCATGTCAAGTTAACTAGTTAAGATGACCGCCGTTGGGACTCGACCGACGACATTTTTGAAATTTCAATTTTTCACGGCGGAGCACAGGGACGACGGGACAAATATGCTGTACCTCAAGAGTATGCTAAATGTCATTGACAACTCGGTATGTGAGCATTTCGAGGATAGATGGAGGAAGTTTGATTGGAGGGCTAACAAATGATAGGGCGCCATGATGGTGGAATGCATCAAGGTCCTCAAGAAGGGCCCGCGGACCCCGGCCCGAATTGGCGATAAGATAGTCGTGGTTGTGCAGAAGGCCAAGCCAGTTCCACCGAATCTGACAGGCCAGGCGGCTACTCAGCGAGTGCGAAAGGGAGATATCCGGAACGCTGTGGTTGTGCGGACAAAGTATCCAACGATGCGGCCGGATGGTACGCAGATCCGATTTGAAGACAACGCCTGTGTGCTGCTACAAAAGTCTGGTGAGCCGATTGGCACTCGAATCTCGGGGCTGGTTGCTAAAGAGCTCAAGGATAAGGGTTACACCAAGCTGGTTTCTCTGGCTCCACGAACAGTTTAATTTATTCTCACACATACGCACCCCGCCCGGCCATAGAAGGGCAATTTTATGACTGTAAATAGTATCATTTTCAAATGCATGAGCCGACAAAATGAATGGAGATTCAATCATCATTAATGAATCATTAATGGGGGCCGTAAAAGAACGTGGGGAGTAGCAGGAATTGGTTTGGCCGTAATTATCATCCAGTCCAAAGACGATTATTAACACACAACCACCAATTAATGGGTTGTTTGTTCAATTAGTGGGGGTTTGAATGACAATATTTGGCACGAATTGGTCGTTTTATGTCGTGCAGGTCTTCAATTTAGTTGCCGTTCTTGCGTATTTGGGTCTCGCCGTGATTGAACTTTATCACACCAGAATTGCCCGATCCATTCGAAACATGAATGCGAAAGAGTCTGGTGGACCAGGGAGCCAGTGATTATAAATTGGAGATGAACTGTCCGGGTTTCCTGCCCATCAGACTCGAGTCTAAGCAATTCGCAGCTGTTGTTGGTATAAGTACTCGGTAACATGAAATTCTCCGCTCTTCTCATCGCTGTCGCTGCTGCAATTGTGGCCGCCGAATCGGCCGCCTTGGATAAGTTTGTCCAACAGGCCAAGATCTCCGCCCAGGACCTCTACACCCTGTCGTTCAAGCTCTACAGGTCCAAGAACGCTGATGACTCTACCGCCCGGTCCGCCATCCAGACCATTCGTAACGCGCTGGACAGCGTCACTGAACCGGCCGAGGAGACTTTGGATGAATCCAGCCAGACTGAGGTCCCCCACATTGGCCGGGACACTCTTGCCCCATTCGTCAAGTCTGTGTCAACTGTGCTCTTCGAGCTCTCTGACACTATGAATGAGGACAACGAGGAGAACATGAAGGAGCTTTATACGCTCAAGGATAAGGTCCAGCGATTGGCTTCTGACTGCCAGAACTACCAGGTTGACACTAGCCAGCTTGACTATATCGTCCAGCAGCTCGAGAATCTCCACAATGCCTCATACAACGTGTTCGACGTTCCAGGCACTGATCAATCGCAGGATGATAACAAGGACGAGAGGAAGAAGCGAGAAATCCAGAAGCGGTGCCTTTTCTTGAAGCTCAACTTCCTCAAGAACCTCTTGCCCTCTTCTCCTTCCTATCCTTCCTATCCATCCGGCGGTGGCACTACGCCAAGCGGTCCAAGCACCAACACTAACACTGGCGGCAGCTCTCCAAGTACTGGCGGTAGCTCTCCAAGTACTGGTGGTAGTTCTCCAAGCACCGGTGGTGGAAGCTCTCCAAGCACTGGTGGCGGTAGCTCTCCAAGCACTGGTGGCGGCAGCTCTCCAAGCACCGGTGGTGGCAGCTCTCCTAGCACTGGTGGTGGAGGTGGTGGCTCCAGTGGCAACTCGAACACCAACACCAACACCAACACCAACACCAACACCAATATTAACAACAATATCAATGTCAATATCGACATTACCTCGGTCATTAACACTGTCAACACTGTCATCAGCTCGTTGGGTAGTGTTTCTCCAACTCAGGTTACCGAGATTACCAACTACGTTAACCAAGTCATCACGACTATTACTCCAGTTGTCAATGCCGGTAGCAGCTACTCGACTCAGATTACCACTGTTGTGCAGACTTTCATTACGAGGATTGTCACCATTATTAATCAGGTTATCTCGACTAATGGCGTCAACATTAACGGGTCTCTGCCGTCATTGGTTTCCAGCCTCCAGCAGCTCATCCCGCTTGGCAACAACCTCTCTATTAACACTGACCCATTGAGCACCGCTTGCAGCAACCTGCAGAACATGAGCAGTGGCAGCAGTGATAACAGCAGTGGCGATGACAACAGCAGCAGCAGCGGCGACGACTCTTCGTCTTCCTCATCTAAGCGAGCCGAGGAGTCTTTCAAGGAGTTTGTCGAAAGGGCAGCTAAGGACATGCTGGACCGACTCAACAAGGACATGAAGGACAGCGATGTGAAGAAGGCCAGCGACAACTTCGCCGACTCCATTGAGAAGATTTTGTCTGACTCTGATGAGTACGACCACGATAAGATGGACGAGAATTCGTTCTGCTCCTTTGTCGATCAGGTTATCGACGGCGCCCGAAAGGTTGCCACCAGCGCCACTTCTGTTGATATCAACTCCTTCCACGAGGATGATTTCAAGAAGCTGGACAATGCGCTTAGCGATCTTTTCGATTTCTCTGAGAAGCACCACTTCCAGTGCCAGGCCATTGCTCCGCTTAAGACGGCGGCTACTGAAACCGAAACTGCGACTGCCACTGCTGGTACTGATGCTACCTCTACTGTATTCGAGACGGAGGCTCCAGCTGCGGGCAGTGAAGTTGTCTCTACTGTTGTCGAGACGGAGGCTCCAGCCACAGGAACTGAGACTGTTGCTACTCTCACTGCTACGGCGTACGAGACGGCTACTCCAACCTCTACGAAGTACGTTACTGCTGGTGCTCAAACCACCATGGCTACCGTTCGAAAGTAATTGGTCATTTTTTCTCTTCGATTCGCTTCGATCTTTTTAGGGTATTTTAGGGTATTATGAACATTGGTTATTATTATTCTCGGGTATCAATCCTCTGGCTATCTTGACTTGTCACAACTGTCAATCCTCTGGCAATCTTACCTTATCGTAATTGTCAATCCTCTGGCCATACCTTTCAGTCTAGCTTAAGCAACGATCCTCTAGGTATCTTGCCTTGTAGTCTGCAGTATCCATCCATCCTCTGGCTAGCTTAACTGTAATCATCAGTGCTCTGTCTATCTTTTCTTTCAATCTACTGCAACTATCAACCCTCTGGCTGTCTTAAATTGCCGTAACCATCCTTCCTCTGGCTATCTTGCCTTCACATAATCGTCCATCCCCTGGCTATCTTACGTTTCAATCTCCGCAACTGTCCATCTTACCCAATCTACCATAACCGTCAATTCTCTGACTATCTTGTCTTTCAGTCTAGGAATAACTTTTGTGCTGTAATGAAAGCTCAATGGAGGTTTGAGGACCAGTCCCAGTATTGTAGATCCGAGAACAGTCCCCATATTTGTATTCCAGGACCAGTCCCAGTATTATAGATTCGTAATCAGTCCTTGCATGTTAGATTGCAGAACTACCCCCTGTATCGTAGATTCGTAACAATAAATATTAAGTCCACCAAAACCACCCTTTTAACTGCTAATAAATAGTCTAAGAAAAGCCAAAGAGAAATAAAACCGTTAAACCTGGACTCCTCGGAAAATATTCCCACAAGCCAAACAAACATAAAACAGCACCATTGTCGTCTCAGCCCTCCTCTGCTGCGACTGGAAGAACACAGACTCCTTCTCGTGGCACCGCGGACACTCCTGATCCGACCGGGGCAGTGTCGGGTCCGACCCAATGTCCTGAACTACACCCGCAGTCTCACCTATAGCGCTCTGCAACTCGTTCCTGTACACCTTCTGGTTGTCCGCGATCTCAGTATAGTCGCAATTTCGGCACGAGTATAGCAGTCGCTGGTTGATCTTGTCCTCTTTTGGGTACAACATATTGTTGCTAACAAGCGCATTAGCTCGAATCCACTCCCACCAACCCATTTAACCACATACCACTCCAAACAGAATCTAAACGACGCCATCTTCCCCCTCTATTCTACCGTAGCAAAGTGGTGATATCTCGACGAAAGTCGATGGTGAGGTTTGGTACGCCGCGCGCGCAGGCGAATGGGAGTTCTCGGAGGAAACCCAAATTTTCAGCCCAAAATTTCAAAAATTTCAAGTGAAGCTCCAAAAACACCTGCAAAAAAATGTCCCTGGCCCGTCTAACAGTCCGTTCGTCTCGAGTTCTCTTCCGGTAAGTGGAATGAATTTGATTTGTGTAGGAATCCTGCTAACTTTGTTAGACCTGTGTCCGCTGTCATGCGAACTCAGTCCGTCCGATTCAACTCGACCGAGGCTGCCCCAGTTGATCCAAAGATCTCGGCTATTGTCGATGAGATCGCCAAGCTGAATCTCCTCGAGACCTCCCAGCTTGTCAAGGAGCTCAAGACGCGATTGGACATTCCAGACATCTCCTTCCCAGCTGCCGGTGCCGCCCCAGCCGCTCCAGTTGCTGCTCCTGCTGAGGAGGAGGAGGCCCCACCAGCCGCCGAGGAGAAGACCATTTTCAACATCAAGCTCGAGTCATTCGACGCCAAGAACAAGGCCAAGATCATCAAGGAGGTCAAGGGTTTGCTGGGCCTGAACCTGGTCGACTCGAAGAAGCTTGTTGAGAGCGCTCCAAAGGTGCTCAAGGAGAATGTTCCAAAGGAGGATGCCGACAAGATCAAGGAGACCATTGAGAAGATTGGCGGTAAGGTCACCCTGGAGTAACTGTAGAAAAGACATCCAACCAAGCATAACGACCCTATTTAATCATTTGTACATACTCTGAATATATACATTGCGTTGTACTCTGCGCATATACTGTATTAGCAGTTGAACAATGCAATGAATAACGTAACGTATTGCGTAGCTTAGAATCGACTGGACCCGTGTGGGGTATTACATCTCCTCGAAGCGGGGGTTTGGGGGCAGAGCCCCCAACTACGGGAGCTCGAGGGCTGGCCCTCGAATACATTCCATCTACTAGAGCAGTCCCCCAAACCCAATTGAAATGCAATGGCATGAATAAATAGTATACGTTTTACGTAGTTTTAGAACCGACGGCTCGGTGTATAACGCAGCGGGCTGCTGAAATGCTGAGAATCATCAATGGTGTCCTCGTTGGCAGACCGGGTCAGAGGAGACGAGTACCCGACCCGGCTGCTATACATTGACACCGGGCGCGCCCGCGCTGTGGTGAACCGTCTAGGCGGCGGAGGTCCTAGTGCGGACGCGCTTAATGGCGCTGGGGAGTCGTCAAACTGTTGTTGAGAGGGCTCCCTCTGCGGATGGGTATCCTCCGCGTCATAATGGGCTATGAAATCCGCTAGTGACAGGCAAGTCTTGTCAATGGCCTCCACCTGACCTTCATCGGTTGCAGTGTGGTATAATGCAATTGTATCAGACACGACTCGATCAAGCATGATATGCGGCAGCCGCTGTGCTGACAAGCTTCCGGTGCGCTTGGCTCGTTCAAACACTTCAACTAGATGCCTCTCTGCAACTGTCCCTCCTGAATAGCTGTGGGCAGCTGTCCGACCTGAATAGCTTTGAGGTGTTGGAGGTGGCTGAGGGACAGAGACACTGAAAGGAACACTCGCAGGTACTGGTTCCTGCCAGGAAATGCGATTGTGCGATGGAGCTGCGGCGTCCTGCCATGATTCTCTCACTCGGGGCTCCTGTGTGTTAGCCCTTGGTCGCGTGAACCTCTGCTGTCCCCGTCTCGGAGACTCCTTTGGGGGCGACGAGTGTATAGACGTCTGCGATGTGGAGCTGGTATCACTGTTCTGGCTCTGGCTTGACGATGCCGACGCGTCAGAGGGCAACTTCAGTTTGCGAATGCGCTCTTTGAGGACCGTCATTTCGTCCCACAGACGGTTCCCCTGAGGAGTGTACGAGTTTCTACGACTCAACGCGACCGGCTCAGCCGGGGCGAGAGAGGAGGACCCCAGACTTGAGAATGATTGAATGGTCTGGGATCGCGAGAGCCCCACTGGGGCTGGCCGAGGCGCATATTCCAATGGCGAAGACGCCATTTCGGCCGCCTGAGCACGCGGAGTATACAATGACGCGTGGGTCGCAGTTGGCGACTGGTAAGAGGCCGAATTGTGTCTCGAAGAACTCGTTGGAGTCGCCAAACTCGCGTGTGCAGCCCTCGGGGACGCTAGACTGGCCCGAGAGGCTCGTGGAGACGCCAGCCCTGCATGGGTCGTCCTCGGAGATGAAGCGACTTGCGCGAGACTGGCATGGGGACTCCGGGGTGAGGTATGAGATGCTAGACTAGCGTGAGACAGCCTAGGCGAAGGGTTCACCAGACCCGCTGGAGACGCCGCAGAGCTGAGTCCCGACGGAAGAGTCGTACTTCGCGTCAGGCCGCCATTACTAACCCGCGACGAAGAAGTAGTATTCATAGTCCCCCGTGGCGAGGCGGAAGATGCAGAAGTCCCCGGCAGGATGGATGGAAACGGTATCGCCCGCCCAAACGCGCTCTGCTTTGGCGATAGAGGCGTGTTCCCCGCCCCGGGGAAATTGTTAGTAGTACTACTGGTACCGCTTGTCTTATTGCTGGTACCGGCCCCTGCAGAGCTGTTATAATAGATGGTCCCGCCAATGCTCCTCCTTGGACCGTGCGATCGCTGGAATGCATTCCTTGGCCGCATTGGTCGTGATGGCGATGAGAGGGACTCGGGTACCCCCTGTAGCTGATTATTATCTCTAGTCAAGCGTCGTCTGATGGGTGAGCTAGACAACCGCGGGCTCTTCGCGGCCGGCTCCAAGCCCTCCTGGGGCTCTTCCCGGTCGTGGAATGATGGCCGCATCTCGTCCCGTTGCTTGGTATCCCCCTGCTCGTCGGAGTTGAGTTGGTCCCAATAATGCATGCAACGCTCCTCCTGCTGCTCCTATTACAATGAATGGGGGGAAACGTTAGTTCTACCTATAAAGCGCCTCAATGTATGCCTTTAGACGTGAAGTTTTGTCACGACGGGCCTCAAAGTAGTAAAAAAAAAATTATGTCGCGCCCGCGGCTAGACTTACATCTTTCTGGTCCTCATAATAGTAGTCTAAGATCTGTTCCGAGTCGTCGTAGTCGTCGTCAACCAACATGCTGTAGTTTGTATTTTGAAGAATCTATTCATAACAGCTTGGGGTGGTGTACAATTGGGAAGGGAAAAGTGAAAGGACACTGTAGGAATATAACCCTACTTTCGTCTCTGCTGAGCCTAATCCAAAACGGCTTGCGCTATGTAGTGACACCCCCTTTGGCCGATGGTTGGGCTCTCCGGTTTCCGCTTTCCACACGCGTGGTAGAGTTGGGTGTCTTGAAAAATTTCAGATCAGTGTGTGACATCTCAGACCATTGAAACGTAAACAGCGGAGTTGATATTGGTATTTGAAGTGTAGTTCATATGTCTTTTTTAATTTGGGGATTTAATATGGGGATTTTGTGCTTCTATAGACTATAGGTACCTCGATATACGCATCATATATGCGATAACGTATAGTAACGTATAAGGATAGACTGCATAAGCTACCGGTACATTGGTACTGGTTAGAGCTGTCAAAATCAATAATAGTAGTTGAAGTTCCCTACTCGCAAAATAATACTTTGAAGGCTACTTCTGCTGTTTCAAGGATCAATTCTCGTTAATCTCTTGCTAGGTTTATACTACAGCGTACCTGCTTAGTATGCAGAGAGAAGACGACAACTTTGACGGGGGGTGACAGGTCTCCTACTATATGTGTTCTTCTAATGGGAAACTAATGCAGTTTGAACTCACGCTTATAGACATTTGGATGAATCAAATACAATAATTGCTTACTGACTTATGGTTACACAAGCTGTTCAGAAGCGACATAAGCTATCAGAAAGAGAGAAGAAAAATTGACAGAAGTACCGGCTAATAGTCTTGTGTCTATGGCAGTACCCTTGAGTCAGATCATTCCAAAATGTGCTACCAGTTAGTATCGCCTAAACGGTCAACAAGTCCTCCCCCGACCACACAAGTCCGGGCTTCGAGATCTGCCAGATCTCCATCAATCGTAACACTAGGCCAGTAAACATAAAATGCCTTGAATATATAACCAATAATTCAGATGCTGACGGCTCTACCCATGTACCATAGCTACAGTAACGCGCTTCCACAAATCGTTGTAAATTAACACGAATGTTAATTCGGTAAATTTAGTCCATTAATAAAGGGTGAATTAACAATTACATAATAACAACCGGAACCATGACATAATCGTTCATCATGGGCATCATGAAATTTTCACACACAACCGAATCCCATAGGGCATAGCTAGAAGATAAAAGATGTCGTCGTCTATTTCGCCGCGGGTGGCTGCTGCGATCAGACAGCTGAACGCGGTCTCCAAGGGCCCAGGCAGTATTACCCTGCCAACCACAGTCAACTACCTCCGACTGAGTTTCCGGGAGAAGAACCGGTCTTCGATCGACCACGGAGCAGTTCGATTCTGGAAGAAGATGCTGCCGCGAGTGCAGTTCCATAACCCCCAGCTCCCGATTGCTGTCACAAAATACACTGTCAAGAGCGGGCGTACTCCGACCCTGCAGGTCCACTTCGCGGACGGGTCAAAGAAGGTACTGGATGTGTCAAAGAAGAACGAGCAGGAGATCCTGAAGCAGCTCATCCAGGAGACCGAGGCCACTGTCATTCCAAAAGAAGAGCGACCTGAAATCAAAATCAACACCTTGGGCATGTAATGAACCGCTACGACTTATTGGACGACCTATGGAGGCATTGATCTCTCCCACCTGTATATATTGACATTCGACAAGAATTGTATAGTTTATAAATTATTGCATACAGAAATGACCACCAGCCGATATTTGCTAATTTATATCGACAGTTTGCCATCAAATACCATATGTCGTCACTATCGGACTTGGAACTAATGTAATTGGGGGGACCAGTCCCCCCAAACCCCCCTTGGGTCTCCGCTTCGCGGAGGTCATTGAATCTCCTCCAAGCAAGGGGTTTGGGGGCAGAGCCCCCAACTACGGGAGCTCGAGGGCTGGCCCTCGAATACACTCCAACTCCTATAGTTGGGGGGACCAGTCCCCCCAAACCCCCCTTGGGGCTCCGCTACGCGGAGATCGCTGTAGTGGTCGCCTATAGGTTATAACCGAGTGGTGCAAACAATCCAATTACAGAACAGAATAGAAATACAGTCATTATCAAAGTAGCCATTATAGTTGGACTGAGTAACCAAACATGAAGCATTACTAATACGGTTTTAACGTTCTCTTAATCTCAGGGGCGTCTTTCGGTGGAGAATTCGATCTGTTTCTCCTTCGTCCTCCTTCACCTCCAGTCGGCTCATTCCTGTAACGTTTTTCATCTCCGCTCGCCTCATCTCGTCTTTCATCGCTACTCTTCTCGTCCCTGTTCCGCCTGTCGTCCCTATAATGCCTATCATCCCGGCTATCTGTTCTATCGCGCGGTGCGCCCCTTCTAGACGGCCTATATCTGTCCCCAAACCTTCCTTCGTCGTCTGATCTCCTCTCTGCGTGTCGTTTCTCCCCATCTCGGGCTGAGGTCACGGGCGATAAACTGCGCTCGCGCCTCCTTCGGCGATAGCTGTGCCCGCCTACTGCCTGCTTGAACCTCTCATTTGCCTCTTCCTTAGCTGCTGCCAGATCGTGAACCTGGTATTCTTTGAACTGGCGGGTGTGCCCCTTCTTGTTGATCTGAGGCTGGCGTGACGTCGGCGGGCTCTTCATCAGCTCTGATCTCAGCGCATCAACGCGCTTTTCAATCTCGTCTGGATCCACCCCTTCGTCTTCAAGCTCGACTTCCAGTTCCATGCACTTGACCTCGATTTCTCGGTCCCTCTCGTGCTGGAGGATCTCCTTATCAACCTTGCGGTCGGAGACGTTGGTCGTCGCAAACTTCTGCGTATCCCGCCGCCGCTCCCTCTCCTGCTGCTGTCGCCATTCATAGTTCACAGCATAGTTGTACGCATTACTGGATTTGCTCTTCTGGATATGCCCACTGGTCCCGGTTCCTCTGGCTGTCGGCAGCCCTATACCATTATACGACATTTTTTTGAAGTCGTGATTATCGGAGGTCAATACTTCCAACACCGGTTATCACTTTACCACTGTAGGCGACCACTACAGTGCTCTCCGCGAATCGGAGCCCCCAGGGGGGGTTGGGGAGACTGGCCCCCGGAGTGTATTCGAGGGCCAGCCCTCGAGCTCCCGTAGTTGGGGGCTCTGCCCCCAAACCCCCGTAGTTAGTCTAGCAATCAATAACCTCCGCGAAGCGGAGACCCCAGGGGGGTTTGGACTATTAGATGGAGTGTACTCGAGGGCCAGCCCTCAAGCTCTCGTAGTTGGAGGGAATTACACTAGTAGGAGGAACGTATTCGTTGCTCCGCTTCGCGGAGAGTTATATAAAAGTCTGTTCGAGACAGAGAATAAATACAATGCATTAATAATAGGCCGGCTCGAGCTCTGGGTCGGCGTCTTTTTCGTCGGGGTTGTAGTAGTAGGTGAAGAACGGGTGCTTGAGCGCTTCGTCGGCCGAGTAGCGAGCTCTAAAGTCGAGGTTCATGCAGTGGCGGAGGAGGTCTATAGCCAGCCCGTCGTCGGCCGTCCAAGCCGGTTTCTTGCGCGCTGACGCCGGGTCCTTCTTCGTCTTGTGACAGTAGTATATGAGCTTGTCAAGCGGAATGGGCTCCGAGGTGATGGACGCGATGTTGGTCTCGAAGACGGACCCGTGCAGCAGGGCGCACCGGGCCATGCGCGACTTGCCAAAGATAGTGGCGATTTCCAGCAATGCCTCTCCGTCGTCGTTGGAGTTGAAGAATGGGTATCGTTTGGCGAGGAAGGTTAGTAGCACGACGCCAGCGGACCAGACGTCAATCTTCATCGTCTGGCTCTGGCACTTGAACAGAACTTCTGGGGCCCGGAACCCGCGAGTGCCCGCCCGATTGGCTCTCCGGCTACTTCTGCTGTCTTCCTTTCGGTATCCGCCCTGCTTCTGCCCGTGGTAGTAGCGATTGGACCCGTCCTGACGACACACACAGCTCCGCTTCTCATTCTGTTGGTGATACTCAGCCAGCCCAAAATCTACGAGCACTCCACGCTTGAGAGCAGGGTTGTACAAGAAGTTGGTCGGCTTGACGTCTCGGTGGATAACGTTGCTAGCGTGCACAAACTTGAGCGCGTGGAACAATTGTGCCATGTAGAGACGGATCTCAGCCATGGTGGAATGGCGGTAGAAGTCCCTGAACTCAGTGTGTGGGAAGTACGGCATGACTGCAACGACCTGGTCCTTATGGCGCATAGCGGTGATAATGGGCACTACCGTGGGGCACCCGGTCAAGTCTTTTAATATCTGCAGCTCGTTTTGAATTCGTGCTGGTGAGGAAGTGACGTAGATACGTTTAATGGCCACATAGCGGTTGCTCTTTTCCACGGCCTCTTGCTTCTCTTCTTTTTCACTCTCGTTTTCGATGGTTGCCTTCAATTGGGTATGCTGCTGGTTCTCCTTATCATCAGAGCCCAGCGAAAGAGGCACGCCCAAAGCAGGAGGAGTAATGTCGCCAGGCTGCTTGATATGGCACGTATCCAATGCTCCGAGCGGCTCATGGTCATCGAGCCCAAACCGCGCCTTGCTGGGCCTCTGAGCATCCAATGCCGCTGCTACAGCATTTTCAATTGCCGCCGCATCAGTCTCCTGGGCCTGCGAAGCATCCCTCTGCGTTTCTTCTTCCATGATGAGCCCCGTCGCAGTCCCGCCGCATGCGGCTGGCGCCGCACCCTCACCCTCACCGTTTTCGACAACGGCCCCTTGTGCGACTGCTGCCACTGGGGCAACCCTGGCATGAACCGTCTCGTCGTCATCCTCTGGTGCATCCTGGGTAACCACATGAGCTCCCTCGGCCAGGTACCGAGGCAGGAACTGCTCCAACACTTCCAATTCGCCCTCGTTTACAGCGATCCGCACCCTCCGTGGCTTAACAAGGCGCCCATCGCGCATGTTGACCCCAAGAACCCTAGGGCCTTTGGTGATGTCCCAACCGCGGGTATTGTCGCCACCAGACTTGATGTCCAATGCTTTGTATACCGTGCTGAACGTGCCCTCCCCGATCTTGCCCTCAATGGCATATCTTTCAGCCAGGCCCGGGAACGTACGCTCGAGCTGGACAATCTGCTCGTCCCGACAGTCCACCTCCATTTCTAATAAATCGCGTGGCTCCAAAACTTGAAAGACCAGCCCCAAGCCTTCAGTCGATCCGTGCTCTCTCCAGGCGTTGTTGCCTAGCAGGCCACCCCCTTTGGGCCTCTAATCGGGTCGCGTCGCGCCTGGCCAGAGAAAAAAAAAATCTCGCGTTGCCCAGGGGACGGGTGCGGCTCTTCACATGTCCCAACCGCGCGCACGCGCAGGGGTGACCCCCGGCTGTCCACCGTGTCACCTTGGGACAAGATCGCGAGCGACCTGGTTAGAGGGCAATAGACTGCGAACATGGTGAGGCTAATTGTGTGGTTATTTGCGCTGATTGCGGCGGTTTGCGCGTTCCCGCTTACTGTGGATGTTGCTGCGAATGACGTGGAGTGTTTCTACGGTGAGGTTGCCCGGGCAGACTCTCTGGTGGGCCTCAGTTACTCGGTGCAGAGCGGAGGGTCGTTCGACATTGACTTCCGAATCAAGGCGCCAAACGGCCAGGTTATCTACGAGCAGCTTAAGGAGCGGGAAGGAGAGTACGCCTTTACTGCGCGGCTCGTTGGCGAATACCAGTTCTGCTTCAGCAACGACATGTCGACCTTCTCCGATAAGCAGGTCGAGTTTGATCTCAACATTGACAGCGCGCTCAAGGCGCAGCTGCCGCCATCGGTGGGCCAGGGCGAGACCGAGTCTGTTGAGCGGACCATTTCCCTGATCGAGGACCGAACGAACAATATTCTGCGACAGCTGCACTATTATAAGACGCGAAATAACCGAAACGAGTCGACCGTCAAGTCGACGGGCTCGCGAATCTTCTGGTTCTCTATTTTCGAGGTGCTTCTCATGGCTGGTATGTCCGTGCTGCAAGTCACCATTGTCCAGCTTTTCTTCACGGGATCACGTAAACAGCTTGTTTAATTAATTGTATTATTTCTCCGCCCCATTGCTTCCGTACTTCCATGCCAATGGCCCCTAGTACTCCAAGTAGTGCTGTTCTAGAACTGTAACTAGCGTTTGGCGGCAATGGGACTTTGTTACGCACTCTCGTTACGCGCTGTAACGAGGTGTTACTGGGAGTTTGTTACAACCTCTTATAATGGCGTTTGCAAATTGACCTGGGGGCCAGCCCCCAGACCCCCGTAGCTCCGCTTCGCGGAGGGGCTCAATGGACCATTTTCGAAAGGATTCTCCGCGTAGCGGAGCACCAGTCCCCCCAGGAAAGCAATCGCACCGATGGGCCAGCTCTCAGTTGTTTTATTGGTCATGGCGCAAAAAATAGCAGCAACCTAATCGGTCTCTTGCCATTGATGCTCTGCGTGATACGCTTTGTGAAAACATAATGAACTGTCGCTGAAAAAAGCTGCGAATTTAAAGATAATTTACTGCTTGCTTGCCCGGGAGTTTGTTACAGACTCTTTTAATGGCGTTTGCAACGCTGTAACTAACTTCCTGCTGACACTTACCAAACTGTTGCATATTCGATGAGATCAAAATTGCAATTGAGCCCAATTATTCCATTCAATTGAAAATTTGTGTTCAGAGTATCCAATTGCTCACATGGCCACCCTCTGTGATGCGGAGCCACAGGGGGTCTGGGGACTGGTCCCCCAAGGGAGGTCAAACCCAATTGAGTACACTTGAAAATAATTTGAGCGACTTCTGCTCAGCCCTCCGCTATGGGGGTCTGGGGGACTGGTCCCCTGGGAAATGACAGACCAAATATGATGAGATCAAGCCCACAATTGAAATAATTGAGTCATTTCTGTTCAACCCTCCGCGAAGCGGAGCCACAGGGGGTCTGGGGGACTGGTCCCCCAGGCGAAGTGATACTCCAAATGTATGATGTTTTGGAAGATTATATTAAAAAAAACATATATATAATGAAAGCAAATTATTGAGCACATACATCATCTATTCGCCCAAAAAAAAGGCGCCCTAGGGAGAGGGGGGAGGTTAAGCGGACCAGAATTTGAAAGTCTCGGGCATATCCACGCTGACTGGTTTGACGGAGATGCTCGAGGTGTTAGTGTTATCGTCTTTGGCGGCGTCTTCTTCTGCGACGGCCGCGTCCTGCCGCGCAGCAATCTCGTCAGCCCCGGCCAGGGTGAGCCGCGTCGAGTCCTTGAGCAGCCGGTCCGCCTCGCCCACCAAAGACTGAATCTGTGGCTGGTGAGCGGTAATATCGCCCTGGGAAGCCTTGGCCACGGCCTGCGTGAGCAGGCTGTTGACACTATCGAGTCGCTTCTGCAGCGCCAGGCGACTAAGGAAGATCTCTTCTCGCTCCTTTTCGAGCCGCCGCCGCTCATTTTCAAGGCTGCGTTCGATCTCGGCGAACCGGTCAAGCTTGAGATTGATCTTCTTAGACTGCTGCGACATGAGCTTCATGAATTGCGAGTACATGACGCGCTCGTTGTTCGTTGCCAGGACGTGCGACCGCGCGGCAATGGACCCAAACGCCATGCTAGACGAGTCCTGCAGGCCAATGCCAGTGTCATCCTCGTTCTCCTTCTTCGGCTCTGCCTCCTTGTCCTCGTTTCCGTTAGTAGTGGTACTCTCGCCCTCGGGCGATGGCTTCTTCTCCTGGTCCTTCTCCAGTTCCTCAATCTGCTTGCGGTGCAGCTCCTTGATCTGCTCAATTGACTTACCCGCCGCCGCAGCCACGACCTTGGGGTCTACGAGCCCGGCCAGGAAAGACACTACGCTCATGACGGGGCTGTCTGGATGAGAAAATGGCACGCCATTGAGCCCGTACTTCAGCGGACCCAGGTTCCCGTCCTTGTCAAGGTACCGATCCTCAATGGCCAGGCTCAGGAACTGTAACACGCACTCGGACTTGGACTTGGTCGCTACGTGGCTGTGAATGGCGTCCCAATTGTTTGGAGTCTTCTCAATGGCCTCCAGCAGCCTTAGAAGCTCCTTATTGGTCCAGTTCGCGCGCTTATTTATCTCCGCAGGGCCCCCTTCGCTCTTTTTCGCCTGTGGCGGTTCATAATGCTCCGTTTTGTGGGCCGCAGTGCCGTTCGTCGCGTCAGTAAGCTGCCGGCCCTCTTTGGGGCCCATGAGCGGGTCAACCAGCGGCTCGTACAGCTGGAATGGGAACAGCCCTCGCGGCGTGTCGAGCGTAGGCTTCCAGTGGCCCGTGTACGGTGGAGCGACGTTTCGCGGCCGCGATTCAACGTCCGCCTGGTAGTTGATGAGCCCCCACTTCTCAAGGAAGCTGTGGACACGCATAATGGCGCACACATCTCCGCTGAGGTTTCTTCGGCACGCAGTGATTGTGAGGTACTCAAACGGGTTCAACCGATAGGTGTTGACAATGAAGTCTCGATACCGCTTGTAGATCTGTGGTGTCTTGGACCGGTTCCGCTTCGAGAAGAACTCAGGCAGAGACTTCTTCTCAATCGCGTTGATTTTCTCAATGTCGAACCACGCCGCATACGAGGGAATGACAATGGCATGTGTCTGCTGCGCCTTGACAATCTCCTCTTCACTCGTGCTCTTTTGACGCTTCTGGAGTTGCGGCTCTTCAAGATCGGCCAGGGGACGCTTTTCAGCCCCACCATCTTCCATGCTTAAATCCATGTCATTATTCTCTTCGCTGGTCACTTCTGGAGCCACTGCTGTTAGGCCCAGCGCTTGTGGCTCCATAGTTTCCTCCTTTGGCGCAGTCTCCTCCTCACTTGCTTCTTTGGCCAAATCGTCAGCCTCCAGTTCGCCAAGGATCGAAGGCTCCGCACTTGGCTCAACAGAGCTTGGTCCAGCACTTGGTTCAACAGACCCAGGCCCAGCACTCGGCACAACAGAGCTAGGTTCAACACTTGGCTCAACAGAGCTTTCTTCAGGACTTGGCTCGACATCCTTCATCTCTACGTCTCCGTCTTCATCGGCTTCTTCTTTCTGGATGCCTTCTGTTGGCAGCTCTGCCGAAGGTTCGGCTATTGAAGGCTCCTGTGCTGTTGGAGCCTCTGCTGACGGCTCTTTAACATCATCTTGAGGACCGTTGTCCTCTTCCTTTGCACTTTCGTTGTCTACCTCTTCTTCCTTGGGAGATTCAACCTTCTGTTCCTCCAAAGGCTCCTCCTCCTTCGCGTCACCAGGCTGTTCTACGCTCTCTTCTCGGCTTTCAAAGAGCTCGGCTCCTTCTTCAGCTTCTTTCGGGGCATCTTCAAACTCTTGTGGGGCACCTTCAGCCTCTCTCGGAGTGTCTTCAGCGTCCTGCGGGGCCTCTTCGTCTGAAGAGCCTTCCGAAGAGATCGAGTCCGACGGAGCTCCCTCGGCAGCGGTTTCTTCATTTGGGGCCGATTCTTCGGCCACCGGCTCGCTCACCGGCTGATCCTCGATCTTCTCTTCGCCAGTGAGCCCTCTGTCCACCGCAGGTTCGCTCTCTTCGCGTTTTTCTTCGGTCTCCGGCTCGGTTGGCGGAGCTGAGTCCATGACAGCGTCCTCAGCCTCCTGCGCAAGGGGCAGGTCTCCGTCCACCGGGGTTTGGTTCTTCTCGGCTTCCATTGGTCCTTTTCTTTTCTGCGAGAAAACACGTCGGAACCTCGCTCTATTGCTGCAGGGAAAGGTCTAAGCCAATTTCGAGGTCTTCCGCGTCGATGCAACTGTCGTGAAAAAAGGTCGTCGTGGTGGTTGGGAGGTTACCGTCGCGCTCCCCACCTCATTTCAGCCGCGAGGACGCGTAAATCGATCAACGCGTATGCCGACCATAGAGGCCGATCAGTAGACGATGACCTCCGCGAAGCGGAGCTACGAGGGGTTTGGGGGGCTGGCCCCCCCCCCCATAGTGCTTGGTAGGATATCATAGCTTGGTTGAATAGCTGGTAATAAATAATATTTTTGCAATTATAAATGGTGTATCATTAGCATTTCGTTCGTTATAAATTACTATCATCAAGAGCATCTTCAATGCGGAAGAACGGCTCAAGGAATTGGTGGCCCACATCTAGAGACATATGGCGAGCCCAAAGACCGTAGATAGAGTACAAATTGAGATGCTCCTCCTGCGGGTTGGACGAAACCTGGCGGCGGGTCAATGATAGTATCGCAGTGAGCCGGAATACAAATATGGCGCACTCTGTAACATCGTAGACGTAGGCTTCCTCTGCCCACGAGGTACCGGCGGTAAAAAACACGGCTAGCAGCTTGAAGGCATTTGGCTCGTCGTAAGCGGCCAGCGGTTGGGTGAGGAAGGAAAGCATTACAGTGTGGAGTTCTTGGAGGTTCCTGGGCATTTTGACTGGAGGCAGAGTAGTTGGCTGCTTTTCGTCATTGATGAGCGACGCCATGTCCAGGTTTGGATCCGACTCGGGCAACCCCAGGTTATCTAAATCCACGCTGTCTTGCGTATCCTCGTCTTCCTCTTCTAGGAGTTTAAATAGTTGGGCCATAGCCTGCCACTGCGGCTCGGTAAAGTCAACAATACCTGTCAGCAAGTGGGCTCTGGCCCGGCCCTCTTGTACTCCGGCATAAACCCGGTAGAGGAGCAGCACAAATTCGGTTATCCACCGTTTAACGTGCTCAAGCGGTTCATCAATGAGGTCGGGCATGATATCGTTGGTGTCATAGTCCTGTACTGACCGCTTGGCCAGCCAGGACGAGTAATACGGGGCGTATTTAAGGTCGGCCATTGCTAGGTCAATATAGCTGGAGGCAATAGACTCAATCATCTGCTCTGTAGCCAGCTTCGGCGGCGCTATCAGTCTTGCAAGGTGTGGCCCTTGTTTTGCTGGGGGCACAATGCGATTGAGTGCCGAGGCTTCGATATAGTGTGGTGTTGGAGCTTGGCTTTTGGGTAGGCTCAGCTTGCGTTTCTTTTTGGGGCGGGAAATCTCTCTTTGCACTTCTTCGTCTTCGTCGGTAGCACCCTCTTCTATAGATGGTGGGGTGACGAACGAGCCGAGTTCTGGAGAGTCCGGAGGAGTTTCGTTGACTTGGCCGCTCTGGAGGACATTGGCGAGGTACTGGTTGAAGTTTGCAACTGAGAGAATTGGCGAATTGGCAGACACGTCTGACATCGGCGAGCTGATCTCTTCTTCATCGGCTTTTTCCTGGACAATTTTTGTGGTTGTGATTGACTCAGTAACAGCTTGGGGTGCTGTTGCAAATTGTTGTGAATCGAACTCACTAGGAGCAGTCTCGTATTGCGTCTCCATTTTTTCATTCTCAACAATCCCGTTTTTCTCTTCGTTTTCTTCTTCCTCGTCCTTTTTCTCCTCCTCGGCTTCTTCCTTTTCCTCCTTTGCCATCTCAACGTTAATAGTGATAACTTCTTCCTTTTCTTCCATTTCCACTTCTTTAACAGTGGTAACATCTTTCTTTTCTTCCATGTCCACTTCGTTAACAGTGGTAACATCTTCCTTTTCTTCCATTTCCACTTCGTTAATAGCGGTAAGATCTTCCTTTTCGTCCATTTTCACTTCGTTAATAGTGGTAACATCTTCCTTTTCTTCCATTTCAACTTCTTTAACAGTAATAACATCTTCCTTTTCCTCCACCTCAGCTTCTCTACGAATGGAAAAATCTTCCATCAACTCAATGCCCTTGTCAGATACTTCCACCTCAACTTCTTTAACAGTGGAAACATCTTCCATCAACTCAATGCCCTTGTCAGATACTTCCACCTGCTTTGCGGCTATCTGCTCGGAGTGAGTAATGGCGACTACCGCTTCTTGAGACCTACTAGCATCGATAACATCCGTTGCTCCAGTAGGACCAACGGCATTCATGCCTTCAGTTACTTCGACGATATCCCTTTTTTCTGCTCCTTCTGTAGCACCGACAATATCCCTTCTTTCTGCTCCTTCAGTAGCACCAACAACATCCATGCCTCCGTTCTGCTTTTCACGAAGTTCAGGCAGAATAGAGGCATCAGCAGTCTTCGGCTCATTCAGCGAGGTAGCCTCATCCATCTGGCTATTGGCATCCGAATCGAAATCGCTTGATAACTTGTCGTTGAGGATCTTCGACACCTTGACCCCAAACGCTCCCCTAGCACTCGAAAACCCACTATTAGGAACTCCAGAAGTCGGCTCTTCGCTCTCTTCTATCTCAGACGACCTCACCTCACTGCGCTCTTCGTAGCCCATACCATGATCGAGTAAGCCTCTCCTTCTCAGCAATGCCAAAGTGTCAAAATATTCCTCGACATGGGGCACCGAGGGGAATTCTGGTTGGTTGACTAAATCAGTCCAACTAATCTCCTGCTCGTTGACCAACTCGTTGTACTCCTCGTCGGCGTTATCCAAGTTTTTGGCTGGGCTGTAATTAACCGCGTTTGCTCTCTTCTTCTCGCTAGACGACAGTACGGATGCCGGGATAGACTTGGGCTCTGGCCTCAGGATGTCAAAGGCGTAGATCTCCACTGGATAGTGTCGCCTGCTGGCCATCGCCTTTGTATCGCCTAGGACAAAATACTCCATAGTCTTCACTTCCACCATGCGACTGTGGTCCTTAATACCGCAATTCAACCGATGCAGCCCAATAGTATTGTTCGAATAGCAGTCCAAACACAAATATCGCTTCCCAACTCTCAATCCTTCCAACGGCGGGTACTTTTTCAGTCTCAGCCCGTTTGAATCAGGCTCGGCCACCTCGTCGATTCTATCTTTGTAGGTGGTGAAATTGAACTTCTCACAAATAGACTGGTACGCCTCGCTTTGTTTAAAAGCTTCGCCCTCCCGGCTGACAAACCCGCTACAATGGGTACACACCTGAGCGTGGATCGAAATGTCGTCCTTCGCCAGGACGTAACCGGCCTCACGACACACCACAAGCTTCTGGGCATTGTCGATGACCATCTCCGAATTCGGGAGCCTCGTATAGGTTACTCCTTCTTTGCTATCAAATCGAGGAGTTGCCCGGTACGACTTGTCCAGGTGATCATGGCTCGACTCGCGGAAATGACGCTGCATAGCACGCTGGACCTTGAGCTCATTGTTCGAATTGGGCGACACGTAGAGCAGAAACTGGCAATTTGGAATAGGACAGGCGTGGAAATACCGCCCTTTGTCAGATCTCAGTACCTTGGATTGGTGTGGGGTGCCCACGGCGTACTTCCCGGGCGCCTCACTAATCAACGCCGGTGACTTGATAGGCTTGCGGATCTCCAGATTCACAGGGCGTGGAGCATTCTACCTTTATTAGCACACCATTACTACTAAATCATCGCCTCAAATATCACTTACTTGGCTCGTCCACATCATTCGCTGTGATTTGGCACACACGTAGAGCAAGTCGTGAGGGCGCGCCTGCAAAATCTCGTTTTCTTGGTTTAAGTGATATTATGTAATCTCTCAACCGCGTCTCCCACGCGACCTATTAGCTTCCCTGAGGCCAGCCCCAGACCCCGTAGCTCCGCTTCGCGGAGGTCTTGTTTAAACTACTGTACTTTAATTCATTTCGGATGTAGCATCTCAATGTTACCTACTCCTTAGTGGTGCTACGGAGCTACGGGCGATTGAGGACTAGCTCCCAAGTCAATTGATGCAATGTTCATGGAGGGACCAGTCCCTCCAACCCCCCCCCCCCCCCCCTTGAGGCTCTGCGGAGATATTTTATATGCCATCAATTGATCTCCGCGAAGCGGAGCTACGGGGGTTTGGGGGCTGGCCCCCAAGTGAATTGATGGTGTTTTCAATAGCGAGGAATTGTTGTATGGATGTGCTCGCTGGTACACAGTAGGATTAATCAAAGAGGTTCGGTGAAAAGTCGTAAGTTCGTCAATTAATACACCCTATTTAGCAGCGTTTTGTTAGACCGTAAATACAAAATAACTTAATCAATAACTTAATGGATCATCATCGCACCTGGCTCTCCTCGCTCTTGACAGCCACATAGAACTTGCTCTGATCGCAAAAGCCCTTGCCGAGCAGCCGATAGCTCATGCCGCGGCACGGCACCCATGCATTGTTGCGGTTGTCCGGGTTAATCGAGTGCACGTTATACAAGTGGTTGCCGTCTTTGCGGCCCATCGTAAACAGCTTGCCCTCGTTGTAGCAATATATACACAGGAACCGCTTGTCATTGTCGTCATTGTCGTCGCGGTACGTACCCGCCAGCCGCCGCAGCATGCCAGCCTCGTAGTTCGACTCGTCGCTGTGCGGCTGCACAATCTTCCACGGTGACAGGTCCACGTGATCAGCAATGCGTTGGTAGTCGTCCTCCGCCGTCAGCGTCTCGTCAAACGCCTGGCACATCTCGCACAACTTGGCGTGGGCCGGAATCTCGTTCTTGGACAAAATGTACGACCCGTTGCGGCACACCGCCAGATTGAACTCACGGTCGACAATCATGGCCGTGTTGGCCATAGCCGCCGGTACGTATGCCTCCTCAGGCTTGTAGTTGGCTACGGTGCGGTTCTTGAGCCCCTTGTGCTGGTTGCGCCCCATATGGCGCTGTATCTCCGGCACCTTCTTGCCCATAAACTGACAGTGCGGGAACGGGCACGAGTAGTACCGCTGATTGTTGGCCGTGTACACCTCAATCGGCTTGACCGCCTCGACGGCCGCTGCCGCCGCAGCATCGTGCTCCAGCGTGCTCGTGTCTACTACCGACGCCGCACCGTTCGCGCCGTTCTCGTGCGGCGGCGGAGGTGCCGCATGGTGATGCTGCGGCTGGGGCGGCGGCGGCTGGAGCTCGTCGCTCGTCGGCTCGAGCCCCACAGGCATGCCGGGAGGCGCGCTTAAATTGTGCGGTGCCTGGTGGTGGTGGTGCTGGGTCTGCGGCGGCGGAGCCTGCGACGCCGCGGCGCTAGCATTGAGCATTGCATTGGCCAGGTCGAGATCGGCCGCGGTGCCATTGTGAGGGTGGTGATGGTGGTGGTGGTGCGACCCGTCGACATTGGCGACCGCCGCAGCGGCTGCGGCCGCCAGCGAGTGCTGGTGGCCCTCCTCTGTCGCGGCAAAGAAGTTGGCCTCATCGCCTTCGAGAATACGGTACTCCTGGTTCTGTGTATCCATTCCTCCCTTGTGCCCAAAACAACGTCTTCGTTTTTCTTCTTGCAGCGCTTGTCGACGCGTAGCTTTGGTCGAATTTGCCAGTCGAAGGAGAAAAGGGAAAAAATGTGTTGGGACGGGCCTTAACTCAGAACCTAACTAACATAACAGGTTAATCAAGTAGGCGGTACCAGGCGTACTCCCAAAGTTGCAGAGAGCCGCGTACATGTCAGCACGTTACGGCGCCACCCGTAGCCGTCTATTGGCCACTCATGGGGAAGGTGAAAACCAGTAGAAAATAATCTAAAAAAAGGCTACCCGGGACCTCTATTTTATCTCCCAGGGTATTTGCCCGGTCATTTTTATGGCGTGGACAACATGGAGAGGGAGGGGAAAAAGTGTTTGTTAGAAAGATAAAATGGGTTGGTGGGAGGCGTGGTCGATATTCGTTCCGCTGGCCCCCTCCCCCATCCAGCGCAGACACTGTGGAGTGCGCTCTATGAGCGTGGTGGTCGCGTGTCGCTTGAGCTGGCAGGCCCATGGACGAGCGCTCCCGTCCGGCGAGGGCAAGCGAGCACTGCGCGCCTCGCCATGACCACTGAAAAATACACAAAAAAAAATCAGGCCGCGGGGTGCTGCTGGTAAGCAACAGGGGCGTATACACTGTGACTGGTCGTTTATTCGTATTTATGCCTACTTAGAAATTGCTACTTGCTTTGGTCGCTCGATGGATACTTCGTTAAACCCTCTTTCCGTAAGGTGGTGAGGTTTGGAGATGTCTCTGTGTATACCTCAGCACGCCAGCGTACCACTCGTCACGGTCTGAACCCGTCATCTACCACTAGCCCTAGGAGGTAGGGATACTATGTATCTTAGTAGATAAGAGGAATGAAATATGTCTAGAGTCATTATCTGAATAGACATGACTAGGCATAGTGTGTGAAAAGTTTTTTGATGATACCTATGGTTGGCACGGTGTTATTGATTGTGGGGATTAGCCTTGCCTGGGGGGGAAACACCCTCTCAGTTCTTCCCTATTACATATTCAATTACCCTTAAACTAGTTCCGCTAAAGTACAGCTTGGTTTTGTTACTTGGGGGCCAGCCCCCAAACCCCCGTAGCTCGGCTACGCCGAGGAATGGTTGAAGTCTGGAGATGTCTCCGCGAAGCCCCAGGGGGGGGGGGGGGGACCAGGTGCATTATAGGAGTGTATTATCCAGACTCGTTACAATTTTATTAATATTGCCTAACCTATGTTTAACCCCACATAACTCATATGGGAACCATTCTAAGGAGTATAGAATGTACGATCTCGATTGTGCCACCTATATCGTAGATTTACTCCTAGATCTTCTGTATAAGACATACGAGTACCCCCCACGCCATGGAAAAAGACCGGTAATCCAGTAAATATATCAATTTCGCCAATGTATCAAGGTTATATATTAATGCTGTTTGTATAACTACATAATCTCGTAAAAAATGCTGTGAAGCCCCTCCTTTTTGCTTCTCCTCATCTCACATCCGCAGGGTAAAACGCTTTTACAGGGGAAGATCACTGGGGTGTCGGGTACCACTGCCTAAAAGTGGGACCTTCGGAGTTGGACGAACCTCGGACTTCCCCCGCAGACGAAATCGAGGAAGCAGTTGCAGTAAACGGGGAGAAGAGTCCCGTTATAAGCAAGCTGTTTTCCACCCCTATATTAGCAGGGGTTTTTGAAATTAGAGGGTAGAATTTTTTTTGTATACACCATGTCGCTCTCCAAGCCATCGCCAACTCTGTTGCAGTCGTACCTGACCGAGCTCCAGGCCAACCCTATTCGAACCAAGTCGTTCACCACGGCGAGCCTTAATGCTGTGTCGGAGCTTGTTGCTTCCGTGCTCGCAGGCGAGAAGGACCCCAAGACGGGCTCGTACTTTTCGTCGCGAATTATCAAGATGGCTCTTTACGGTTTCTTCGTGTCGGCGCCGCTGTCGCATTACCTGGTGCTGGCCCTGCAGCGAGCGTTCCGAGGAAAGACCGGCGTGTTCTGGAAGATCGGCCAGATCATTGCATCTAACCTGTTCCTGGCGCCTATCCAGGCCTCTGTGTTCCTCTTCTTCATGAGCATCATCGCCGGCGCTCGGTCTACGGCCCAGATCGTCGCCTCCTACAAGGCCGGCATCTGGCCGGTGATGCGAGCCAACTGGTGCACCTCGCCAGTGTCCCTGGCCATTGCCCAGGCCTTCATCCCAGAGCATGCCTGGGTTCCTTTCTTCTCCATCATTACTTTCTTCTTGGGTACTTACAACAACATGATTGTCAAGAAGAAGCGACAGCAGGCCGCTCGATTGGCCAAGGAAGAGGAGGAGAAGGACAAATAGACGTAGACGTTTGTATTTGTATATCTACCAGAAATATACGGACCTTTCTATTTATCTTGGCTAATGAAATTTTCACTACCGGTATTACTATTCCTCGGCGTAGCCGAGCTACGGGGGTTTGGGGGCTGGCCCCCAAGTAAAGGGGAATTGAATTGAATTTCGAAATGGCTTGGTGATTCAAGTTGGTTTCTCGAAGCAGTCATATTAGATAGTATACAAATCACTAAAATAATATACAATATCATATACAGATTAGTAGAAAATAAAATAAAATAAAAATAATTAGTCGACGTCCGGTTGAGACCACATCCGATCCTCGTCTCTATTCCTTCGACCGCTCGGACCATAGAGCCGGCGCTCTTCTCGCAGCCACGGATGCTCCACAATCTCGCGGATCTGGGCTCTCGTCTCCCAGTCCATGTCGAGACACCGCTCGCACACCTCGCGGGCTAATTTACCGCCTCGTATTTCAAGAGAGCTCTTATCCCAGTCCCCCTGCAGAATCATCATGCGCAGTTTGGGCAAAAATGCGTGGTTCCAGGGGAGATGGCCCATGAACAGAGCGTGGACAACAACGCCATACGACCACATATCGACCGACGGGTCAATAATAGGGACCGACGAGGTTAGCAGCTGCGGACATGCGTACGGCAAAGAGCCGAAATTCTGCGTCGTAGAACTGTTGAGGAGCTTCTCCACAGGAGGAGCGTGCCAGTCGCGGACCTGCACGCCAGTGGGCGACACTGGGTCGCCTCCACCCCCTTTTTTACTGTAAGTGCCTCCTCCGCTGCGGCTGGCGCTATTGTTATTGCTCTGGTTAGTGCTTGTTGACCCATTGTCGGGCTCCTTGGTTAGTTGAGAGAGGTGTGCCCTGCTGTGTTGAATGCGCAGCGGATCATGCAGGGGCGGTGTCGCCATCGGGTCTTCGGAGTGGACGTCGGGTGTGCCGTGCGACGAGCTGTGGTGGCTCGAAGCAAAGTAGCTCGATCCTTCTGAATGAGCGCCGTCGGGAGTGTGCGTGTGATATTGGTTGAACAGAGACGAGGTGTCTGAGGGGCCAATGACGTTATGCGAATTGCAGCCATTCTGCCGGCTACTCTTGGTGCTACTTTTTTCCGTCTTGTCGTTATTATTGTCGTCACCAGACTTGGTCGTCGATGCATCATCGTTGGGCTCGTAATAGTCGCTCATGCCAAAGTCACACAGCAGCAGCTTGGTGGTGCCGTCGGGCATCTCTTCCAACAAGCAGTTTTCGAGCTTAACGTCTCGATGTACAATGCGCATGGTATCGTGGAGATAAAGTAATGCACTAGAGAGCTGGTAGGCGTACTGCTTGATGAGCGGCACGGCTAATGTCCCACGATGGTTCTTGACGAGATCAAACAGGGTCCCGCCCGTGATTTTCTCGGTAAAGCAGTAAATGGCTTTGGCGTTGTCCTCGACAGACAGGAGCCGCAGAATGTACTCATGGTCGAGCGTCTTCCAGATGGCAACCTCATGGTCGAATTCGCATTGCACCCGCTCCATGTACTCTGGGGTCGATTGCGGATTGTACTTTTGGACGATTTTGACCGCTCGCACGACTTTCTTTCCATTTTCCATTGCGTGCGCCTCCTTGACCTGGCTGAACCCTCCGTAGCCAATGAGCTTGCCAATGATATAATCTCCTACCTGCTCGCCCAGCTCGTCACCACCGAAGCTTGCGCTTGAATTGTTATTGTTATTATTGTTGGATCCACCGGTGACTGCGTCGGCTGTCGCGCCCAGCCGGCTCAAAAACTGGAAAGCCGGGGAATTGGACGGGGAGGACGAATCTGTCGAAATTTGCGACACGGAGCGGGTGTTTATAGGGTACATGGTGGCCGAGCGGTCTCTCTGGCGCTGTGAGAAGGGAATTGGCCGCGATGGATGTTTGGTGACCACGGAGGATGGCAATGAAGTTGATCTATCGTCGGTGGGGGAGTTCCCCTGGGAGTACTGCTGCTGGACGGCCACCTTGAGCTTGCGGCGTGTGCTGAACGGGATGGCCTTCCACTCTGCCTCGGAGAGCCCCATTGTCGGGGACATGGCGGCCTCCGGCGTAATGTTGAAGTCGAGGTCACTTGGGGCCGGGGGCGGCGAGGAGGATGGGATGTTGACATGGGTCTGCAGCATGTCGCGGAGGCGATCAAAGTTAGAGTTGTGGGACACCGAATCAATTGACGGCGTCGGCTGGTCCTGGCGGCGCAGGCTTTCCGACAGGAAGGATCTCTTGGCGGACGATGCGGAGGACGGATCGTTGTGGTGGCGTAGCAGCTGAGGTCGCGGTGGCGAGGAGGTATCTAGCCTGAGCGCGAATCCTCGCTGGGTAGACGAAGGCGACGGCGACTTGGAGTCGTTGTGCCAGTCGTCATTGCTCATTTTTTTGTCGCCCTATCCTACTAAACTCTCCACCCAAATTCTTCTTCTCCACTCTGCAAATAATAAAAACTCTGCCAATAGCGTTCTCAAAAAGCTAGTCTTGGGGGAAGGAGAAGCGCTCTTAAAAAAGCTAGTCTTCGGAGGGAGTAGGAGCGATGTAGAGAGAGAGCCCTTTTATTAGCTGGTGTAGTATTTTATCAAGAGAGAGCTGAGCTATAATCGCCTAGGAGCCTGATCTTGGTATTTACTTTGAAAGAGGAACCAAAATGTTATAAGCCAAAGTACCGCACTAGCTTGTGATAGTAGCTTGGTGGGTAAGAATAACGTGAGGGTACCAACTAGTAGGTACAGTACCGGCAGTAAAGTAACAAGCAGGTGTAGTACCGTGCAGTAGAGTAATTCTGGTAAAAGTAACAAGTAAAAATAATGCGGTTCGTTTAGCCGAGTCCACGCATGGGATGTATCTTGGGTCGTTCTTGTTCTGCTGAGATATATCCAAATCAACAGTGCGGAGACAGATAGATATGACGAGAGGCACCCAACCCAAAAACCCAAACGAGCCTCACCAATATATATGGCTGGAAACCTACTACCTAACGCACCTAATTTATTACAAGCGGCACGAGATACACCACCAATCAATTGGTTGCAATAAAAAAGCTTTTCTCTCCCCGCGGATGTATCCGGCTCGTTTTGCCACTTTGAATATGTACGCTATATACGGGCGGTTATGGGCTCTCTTGTGTGCTGAGGAAAGGTCCAGTGTGATTGGGTAGTGATAAAAGAGAGGGTGTAATAGAAAGAATGGGCAGAGCCGATGCACAGCACCGCACCCACGTTTTTGGCCACAGCAATCCGCGCGCGCACACTACCAAAGACAGGCCCTCATCTGATATCTCAACCCACAGCGTAAAATAGCATAGTATGGGGAAAATATGTATGTAAAGTACGTAGGTGGAGATATGGTATTATGTTTTACGCGTGACGTTTGGTTGTTGTAGTCTAGAATGACCATTTTCCGTGTCATGTCTGGTGTTTACAAGGGCTATAACTATGACGTACAATGAGGTGTCGCGCATACCATACGACAGTCCATACATACATACTTACATACAATGGGTGTGTTGTGTGGGGAAAGGGTGTACACCCCATTGCATTGTTTTTCCCAAATACGAGCCTCATGCGGCTCGCGCGGCTATTTCTTTCCCTCCCCCCCTTCTCTCAGGCTATATTGTAGTACTGCAAACCAACCTGCACCAATCCGACACAACTTGCACCAATTCCGACACAACTTACACCAACTTCTCCGAAACAACTTACACCTACTCCTCCGACACAGCTTCATGATGATAAGTGATGTCCTGGGTAAAGGATGTAAAAGATATGGGGCGTCGTCAATGGAATGCTGACGTACCACCACAGATCCCTGTCGCTTAGAATATTCCCCCCCTGTATTTTGTACAGTACAATTTTGTAGTAAGTCAGTCCCAAATTTACGCTCACTGCGCAGATTCACGTACGAACCCCTGCAGGAAGACCCAAAAAAAAAAGGGGGTGGCCCGCCATATGCATATGGAGCGAGGGAGGGGGGAACGGCTCTAGCACTGAGGCTGGAACGACACACGTCCCTTGACGCGTTTGGTCTTGCGCGCGCATAGCCGCCTATAGACGTACATGAAAAATGGCCCCAGAGCGAACACCACACATACACCTACGTAGCGTAGCCCCCCCTCCCCTTCTCTTTGCTACGTATTGTTGGGTTCGTTTCTTTGAAACTCGTGTTTGAGCCAAGTATCAGCAGAATTGTGTGAGCACACACCAAACACTTTTCAGGGAGACGCACAGCAGCTCGTTACACCTCAATACTGTCTTGGTAGAGTAGTGCATTTGCCAGGTCTTATTTTAGCAGCAGAACTTGGCTTTTACACTATACATCCCCTTTGGACCCCCTGGAAACGACACTAACACCCATTTTTTTCCCTCCCCTGTTGCCTGTTCTCTTTTACAAAAAAGTGGTCAGGGCATCCTGTTCTTTATTTGTTATTATTATTTAGTTTTGTATATTTCGTATTGTGGACCGCGTATTAGGGGGGCCTAGGTGAAGCAGGGATGGACAATAGTTCGGAGCTTCTCAACGAGGACGACCTGTTCGACCAACTGTCCTCTTCACCCTCGATCAATGAGGAGGAGATTGATTTCCAGTACGTGTATGCCCTGCGCACGTTTATAGCCACAGAAGAGGGCCAGGCCAACGCCCAGAAGGGGGACGCCATGATCCTGCTCAACGACACAAACTCGTACTGGTGGCTGGTGCGGCTCGTCAAGAACTCGTCTGTCGGGTTCCTGCCCGCGGAGTACGTCGAGACGCCCTGGGAGCGCCTGGCCCGGCTCAACAAGCACCGCAATGGCGAGATTAGCCTGCCGGCGTCCCACATTGCCGCGTCCGCGTCCAAGAGCCTGGGCAAGATGTTTCGCTCCAACCGCAAGAAGGCCAAGCCCAAGACGGTCACTTTTACCACGACCCTGACCTATGTCTCTGCGTCTGAGTATGACTACTCGGAGGACGAGGCGGACGGCGAGTACGAGGACGAAGAAGAAGAACAAGAACAAGAACAAGAACAAGACGACAATAACACAAACGACGGTAACGAATTGACGAACGACACGAGTAATGACTATTCTACGAAGCCGCTAAACACTAACCACAATGCTCCTGGCGATCGCATCATCTCGATCAAAGAACGTGTCGGATCCTACCTAGCAGACGACTCGGACGACGATGGGTACGCACCACCAGCCCCTACTATTACCACTAACAATGCGCCTGCTCCGTTGGTCATCAACAAGGTGCGCGACAAGCCGGAAAGTAGCTCGGAGGACGCGTTCGACAAGGCAATCCGCGAAACCGAAGCCGCTAGCAAAGAGGAGAAGAAGAAGAAGTCAAAGTTCTTCTTCAAGCGTAAAGACAAGAATATCCAGGGAGAGGACCTTGGCGCCACCCTGTTGGCAGAGGCAGAGGCCCAGGCCGCTGGTGTCGATCCTGAAGAAGAGAAGCAGGCTCGGCGCAGGTCGCTACTGCGAGCAAAAGGATCGGTCGAGCAGATCCAGACGCTCAAGAAGATTGACAGCAATGCGTCGGTGGAGCTCATTCCTTCGCCTAACAGTGCTGCCGAGTCTGGGTTCAATTTGTTCAAGCGTAAACCGAAAAAGGAGGAGAGAGTTCCTACGCCGCCATCTAACAGCCGTGGTCGACCTTCTTTGGATACCAAGCCTCCATCTCTGGATGCTAGGCGTCCATCTGTCGATACCAAGCGTCCGTCTTTCGATACCAAGCGTCCGGACATTGTCAACAACAATAACAATAACCAGAGCATTAACCATAACCAGAGCAGTAATGCACCACTGCCTAACAACAGAGCCCCACCATTCCCGGGTCAGCAATACCCTCCGGACGCTAATCGCGAAAAGCCTAGGGACCCGCGTAAAGGACCGTTGTCCCCCAGTTCGCGTATGCGGTCGGAGCTCGAGCGGCTTTCTCCTGAGATGCGAATGCGTCTCAAGCAAAACATCCACTCAAATTCCAGCTCTCCTGAGCCTCAATCGACCCCCAATTTCGGCCCGAACAACCCCCCAATCCGGCCAGGGTACCCACAGTCACCACACCCTCTTTACTCGCAAAAGCATGGCCAGGTACCACCAACCGGCCAGGGCCAGCGCAATGCATCTTTTGAACACTCGTATCCGTTCCCAGTGACGCCCAAGCTCCGCGACTCGTCTCTGCAGTCTATCGGAGCCAGCAGCATTCAAAGCGAGTCCAACTTCCAAGTCGTGCCTGGCGCCGTGTCCTCACACCCCATCCCGCAGCGGCTGGCGCCTGGGCAGCGCCCAATGGCGCCTCTACAGCCTCCTCAGCGCTACCACAAGCCAGATCACCGGCGCCAGTCCGTCCCCGTTGACCAGCTGCATGGCGAGGACGAGGAATGGACGCGCGAGTCAATGTGGGACACAAAGCGAAAGTCTGCGGCCGACCTCGTCGACTGGTACAGCGTAGAGAAGCCACAGGCATTGAAGCTAGACACTTCCTTTGGCTCCGACTCGTCCACCAGCGATCTCAACTCACAAACTCCTAAATTGGTACCCCAGCCCCATGGTAAGCCCGCTTCTTCCTAACCCTTAAACCGTTTACTAACACCAGAGAAGATCTAGATGATGATGATGATCACGAGTTCCAATCTCGCGATTCCGGCGAGACCGTCAAGCCAATTGATGGTGACGGAAGCGCGGTTAGCGCTATATTTTTGGAAAAGCCAATTCTGCCCCTGAGCGTGTCTTCGGATAATCTCAAGGCCGGGAGCAAAAAGCTTGTCTCTGTTATAGACTCGGAGGTTGAGGTTACGGCGAGCCGCACTATCACTCCGCCGCAGAGAGACCATGCATACCACCATTCTAGTGGCGGTGAGTCCCTCAAGCCAAGAGACAATAATGCGTTTAGACCAAACTCTGTAAATTCAGACCGATGCCACAGCGAGAGCACCAGCGGCAGCGCACATCAGACTCCTACGACTATTACTACTATTAGCGAGCGGTCGCATTCGTCGGTGTCCACTTCTTCCCCGCCATTTCTAGGCGAGGACGCTGATGAGAGTACGTCAGAGCAGGACGAGACCCCGTTGCTACTGGCACACTCTCCGAACGGCACGCGACAAGAGCCGATCAACTACTGGAATGGCTCTACCTCGTCACTGTCGCTTACGAGCGATAAGACGCTTCAAATGTCGCTCAAGCAGACCGTTATGATGGAGGAAAAGCTGGCCAAGGCACCAATTGTCGAGCGCAAGCCAGTTCCTGGGCCGCCTCAGCAACAGCGACTGAAAATGAGTAACCTGAATGATTTGCATCCTGACATCGTGCCCATTTTCAAAGACACGAGCGACAGGTTGGGTGTTCTCAGCAGCAAGCTGGACGAGTTGCTGAAGAATTATCGATGATAAGTATATTTTATATATGTGCATAATTTGTAATGAACGATTTTTAATTACCCTCGAATTACCCTCATATTATTAATCGTTTTGTCTACATGGTACATGGTCTCTAAGGAGGACCAGTCATGCTGATTATGTTTTGTTTACTGTCCAGCTGAACTACCATGTGTTAATCTCACCAGCTTGAGGTTCTTCGTATTTAATCCTAACTGGTATTAACCCATTCAACCCCTGTATACGGTACCTGGTACCAATCCATTGAAATCATTGCAGCATGAACAACATCGGTATTAGAATAAATCCATAATTATGATGGAATTGAATACATTACCTGGTAGATTACAACTGTATAAAAATTGCTATCAATCCATTTAACTAGTGGTACAATTGAATAGATAAAGTCAATTGATACGCGGTGAGTTTATTTAAAAAAAACTCAATAATTCAAGGGCTTCACAGAACTCAAGTTTTCAATTACAAGAGTACGTTCAACAATCCAAAATATTTATTTTAAAATACCAACTAGAAAAACGAAGTAAAGGCACAAGTTTCAAAAAAAGAAGCGAAAATGAGTTTAGTTTGGCTTAGCAACGTATGACTTGTGGTGTCGATCCCACTCATCGTCTTCTTCATCATCCTCGTCGTCGTGGTCGTGGTGTCGTCGCTTCCAGTCGTCGTCATCCTTGCCGTGACGGCGTCGTGGCTCCCACTCGTCATCCTCATCCTCGTCATCCTCGTGCCTGTAGTGACGGTCCTTCCAGTCCTCATCATCCTCATTATCCTCATCATCGTGGTGACGGTGATGATAGTCCTCATCATCCTCATCCTCGTGGTGACGGTCCTTCCAGTCCTCATCATCGTCATCATCGTGGTGACGGTGGTGATAATCCTCACCATCCTCATCGTCATCATCGTAACGGTGGTGATAGTCCTTATCGTCCCGTCGATGGTCATCCCAGTGGTGCTCACGATCGTAGTCGTGGTATCGACCAGAATGGCCATAGCTTGGCGGGCCTGCGTGGTGACTGGCTACGTGCGCAGAGTGTCGGTGAGATGGGCTCTCGTGGTTGGCTGGTCTCGTAACCAAGTCAAGTGGAATGCCGCCTGGGCAGAGCGTCTCATCACCCCAGTGGAGCTGGAAGTACGTCTGCTCTGGGTCAGTTGGGCAGGCAACCGCATGTGACTCGCCATTGACAGTGAGAACACCATTGCTGACGCTCCATGGACGAGCAGCATACCGCATATCGCCAACCACCTGGAGTGTGTTGAGGGCACCAACAATGCCAATTGGCTTCTGGACCTTCGTATTGAACAAATGCTCAGTCTCCTCCCCAATGACACCAACAAAGTGGCCCAGGCCGTGGTCCTGGAGGGTCAGAGTGCCGTCCGCCCGCGAGAAGATCATATTGCCATTAAGATAGTGGCGTGGCTGTCGAACCTCAAGCACAAATGCATTGGATCGATCCTGGTTCCAGAAAGCATCGGCAGTAGACTCATAATCGCCCTCAAGAGCTGGAACCATGACATGGCCGTGTCGACCGTGTCGGCCCTTACCCTCGTGAGAGTAGCGGTAAGGATGGTTGTCGTCGTGGGTGTAGTGTGGGCCATTGTGGTACGTCTCGTCGTCAACTGCCTTGTACTTGAAGTTGATCTTGATATCAGCTGGCTGGTCGCTGGATCGAACAGCCGCAGCAGCGACAGGAGTGCCAGCAGCAGCGCTTGGCTCTGGTGGGACAGCGTCTCGCTTCACAGCCCATCCGTCGTCATAGTAGTCATCGTAGTAGCAGTCATGGTGGTGGTGGCCGCCATGGTGGCCTCCGCCTCCAAAAAAGAGTTCCTGGTTAATTGGCTTGGCTTCGAGAGCATTGACTTCCGTAGCCGCTTCGGTAGCCGTCGGTGCAGCCTGAGAAAGGAGGGCGGAAGCCCAAGACACAAGAATGGTATTCGAGACTTTCATGGCGATGAAGATGGACTTGTAGACCGTACGACACCAATTGATTGCGCGAACTCATTCGTTTATATAGTTTTTTTCATACCTCGATCTATTCTCATCTTTCTTCTGTTCTTTCTTTAGAAATACCTTGCTTGCTCCGCCGTTTTTCTCTATCCTTGAATATGTCTCCAACCAGCAACTAGGTTGTCGTCAATGCTGGAGACTGCATTTACAAGCGATCGATAGGATCAAAAAGTCAATTGAAGATAAGCTATGAACTTTGCGACGAATAAAAAATATGAATAAAAACCTTGCCAAAATAGTTTTGTATTCAGAATTGAAGAAGAAAAAAAGAGAGAAAAAGAGAGAACAGCAGATAACCCTTCTAGTATCCTATGGGAACCTCTAGTAAGGGATTTTCCGAGCGACAAAGTGCACGGGTTCTCCGCCATCACATCTGAAGCTATCAGACCCCCAGAACAGTTTGTACGAATCGGTGCTGGTTGCATTTCGGTTTGGACAGGCAACCGCCCTCTCTGCCCCACCCATTGAAAGATGTTCATCATCGGGATCAATTCGCCAATTGTGGGGGATTCGGCCAAAATTGTTCGTGGTACACTTCAGTCCCTTATCAATATCAACGGTTACCAGTTCAAGAGGAGTAGTGTTTATGAGATAGCCAGTTTCAGGCAGGATTGAGAATTCGAGCGGTCCTCCCCCATCCGAGTACAAGCTTAACCACCTTTGACCACCAGGATTATTTTCTCTGATTAACTCGAAGACAAGCCAGTCATTGATTTTGGAGTCTTTATTCTCAGATCGGACAATAATGTTAAACCTTATCTCCTCAGGAGGGAGAGCAGTCTTGATCTGGGGAGAGAGGCCCATAGCGATTCCTACAAAAGTGAGGAGAAGAAACGCAATTGTAGCTTTCATGGTGCGTATAGTTTATGAATTGTCATCGTGGTCTTTGAATTACTTATATAACCATTGTGGATTAGAGTTTGCCAATTGCTGTCATTAGCGTCCTATATCGAATTAGGAACCGGACCATTGTAACTAGGTCATACCCGAATCTACGAAGGATCAGCAACCTCACTATAGAATTGTCCAACTAATTATACCCTATACCTAGACATCATAGATTATTAATTACCTAGGTAATACATCGTAGTAGGTTAGGCACAGTACTTGATATAATATCTGTTGAAGTTGGTTCCTCTAGCCGATCAGCATTTCACTGATAGTACCACAATTGGTAATGGAACGCGAAGTGGAAAATCCCCTAAAAAGGAATCCGCAAGTTAGATATATATTATTATGCAACCGTTAATTTTATACAACATTTTTACTCCTCGTTCAATCGCTCCAGGGTCTCTCGGCCCTCCTTGGTGTACAGCCACTTGTTGTACTTGTTGGCTTCAGTCCAGACATAGTAGTAGCAAGCAACTGGCAGAAGGACAAAGATGGCCTGGGCACGCACTCGTCGGAAAGTGTTGAAGAAAGCAGCGTGCAGGGCACCCTTGAATGGCTTCTGAGCCTGCGACGAGACGGCGTATCGGTAGACGTACTTCTGGGTTGGGCCGCCTTAGTTCAATTCGTTAGCCACCGCACTATGTCAAACCATCCGTGTTACTTACCCAGATTTCCCCACCAGCCCATGTAAGTCTTTCCGTGTGGAGCACCCATTTCTGTTCTACTGTTGGTTGGTCTATAGGTTGGTTCGAAGGGATGAAAAAAATGACGATGTGCCCGACCGCTGCGCGATTGGGACGAAATTGAGGTTGTGTGATTGGTTGGGACCGGCGCTGCGACAAGTCAGCCGAAGCGAAATAACTTTAATTCAGCGTGAAAATTTTGACCCCCCCCCGCCATGGCTATCGCCTACTGTATTACTGTACCATATATCGAATACTACAGCACTAGCCATAGTTATGGTAATATAGTCCTGTTGATTAATTTGTCTAGAGAAGTAGTCTAAGTAAGGAGAAAATATAACAACTTTCCCAATGAAGGGGAGGATCTATAATACCGAATATATGGCCTGCCTCCAGCAATGGGGTCGGGAACAGGGCCCCAGTGTATTCAATTTCTAGTTATCTGGCTTTTAGTTGAGTGAAGAAATAAATGCAAGTACATGGATGCAGAAATGCTGTCATTTTATAGCAGTTACCAGGGTTTGAGATGGAGGTCTGGAGGCAGAGCCTCCTGCTACGGGGTCTGCCCCGGTGTAGATTAGTTCATTTTGTTGCGCTTTGTGTGGATGCGATGTATAGGAAATGGTCAATTGATAGCTTTCTAACGAAGGAACTAATTGCGAATAAGTCTAACAATGTGTGATAGGGAATGCCGTACGTATTATATAAATCTAGAAGCGTTTTTCGAGCGCTTTCAAACGCCATAACGCTGTCGTAAGCTGTTGGATACATGCTGTGGCAGCTTGGCCATGACCACGCCGTTCCAATCGGAAATATAACTTTTGTAGCCCTCAAGGACCTTTGATATCAGCATGGCAAGTTCGTGGCTCGGTTCCATGTAAAGCGCAATCGTCTCAATGAACTTGAGCACAGACCCTTCCGTGATGCCGGTGGGGTTAGCGCACACAATCTCGCACATGCCTCGATAGGCGCTGTCTTTTTCGTCCGTCTCCTCGACAGGCAGAATCATGTGGCACCACTTGTCGACAAAGATGCCGACATGTGGAGCTACCAGGTCGCTGAGGCTCTTACCAAGCCGACCGAGCGCAATGGCGGCATTCTCAAGCACCGTAGGAGACGTCTCGCTGTTAAGCACCGTAATGAGCCGCTGGAACAGCTCTTCGGCGAACGGCTGGAGCTGGTCGCGGGACGCCTTGAGCGCAATCTCGCCGGCCGACCAGGTCGCGTTGTTGCACACACGCCGTGCCTCAAAGTCCTCCGTGTTGATCTGCGACAGCATGGCGCGCATCACCTGGTCGAAGTACGGCTGGATGAGGTCGTAGGTCGAGATGACCATGTCGCCGAGCAGCGCAAACGCCGACTGGCGCACCTCGTGAACCTCATCGTTAAAGCATACGAGCATCATCTCGACAAGAGGCGGCTGGCTCGTCTTACAGAGGTCCGAGAAGTGCTGGCCCAGCCCCTGGGCGAGCCCGTCGAGCAGGTCGAGCGAGATGATGATAAAGTCCTTTTCTGGAGGCTCCACGTTCTGCGGGTCGACCTGGGCGTGCTGGTCGAGCATTAAGTTGTCTCTGAGGATACGCATGGCCCGCTCGAACACTGCTGGGGCGTACGGAGCAAACAGCTCGCCCAGAGTCGCCGTCACCGACGAGAGGCACTCAAACAGCGACCACAGGTCGCGGTCGTCGTCCTTGAGCTTAGCCCACTTGTCCATGAGCGGTGGAAGCAGCAGATCAATATATTTCTGCTCACAGAGCGCCGTCGAGACGTGGTCCGTAAAGGTCTGCACAGCGTCGTACAGAATGATAAGGTTCTTGTGCTGGTACTTCTGGAAGCACACAGCAAAGTGCTGCAGAATGGGCTCAATGTAAGGGACCAGCAGATCGCCAGCGTGCTCCGTCAAGGTGGCAAATGCACTGCAGCCCGACTCCTGGACCTTCTTGTTCTTGTCGAGGCAGCACTTGAGCAGGCCCTGGAGCACTGGGAGGAAGAGCTGGTTCTGGTTTTGGGGTGTCGTGTGCTCGACGATCCACGAGCTGTACCGACCAATGGTCCAGCACGCAATCTGTCGCACAGGGGCCTGGTCATCGGACAATCGCTCGACAAGGAACGGAACGAGCGACGACAGGTGTGGCGACAACAGCGTAATGCACCCTTCGGCGATAGCGCCGAACCCGAGGATAGAAGCCTCTCGCACGTACCATTCCTGCGAAGAAACGTTGTCTTTAAGGTAAGGCATAGAGATCTGGAGGACATCGTTGCCGAATCGCGTGGCGAGGATATCAAATGATGCGGCACAGCACTTCCGCAGACTCCAGTCGGCGAGACCGAGATCTTCGTCTTCCTCATCTTCATCATCATCATCATCGCTTTCATCATTATTAGTGGTTGTTTCACCGTTCTGCTCGGAAGATCCGGGCTTGGAAGTGGTCTTGAGCTTGTGCTGCTCCTTGGCCCGAGCGCTCGTCGGAGCGATATCCTCAGCCCTGTCAGCCACCAGTTCATCATCCTCGGCCATGGCCTCGAGTATGGCCCGATCGTCCTCAGAGTAGACCATCGCGGGCAGAATCACCGGCAGAATGCGCGCCAGATGCGGCTGGATGTACTGCGGCTCAATAGTCGAGTCCGACAGCGCCAACACGAATTCACCGCCCTCGCTAGCTACGTCCTCATCCTTGTCCTGGATGCAGTGTAGCGCGTAGTTAACAACTCCCTCCAAATGTGGTAGCAGCTTGTCGGGGCTCATCTCGAGCAGATTAACAAACGCCGAGCATACATTCTTTCGCGTATCCGAGTCTGGGTCGGTCGCGAGCGAGAACAGCGCGTTCAAAAAGGCGTCAATGTGCTGAAACAGGATCTGGCTCGGGTTGATGACGAACTGGATGAGGCAGAACACCGACTGGGCCCGGATCTTGGGGCTCGTCGAATGAGTGCTAAATTCAAGGAATTTGGGCACCATATACGAAAGAGGCTTCTCGCCGTTATAATCCTGGTTCAGCTCGTGAGCCGAGTCCTCGCATATCCTCGCCAGAGCTGCCATGGCGCCCTGCTGGCCATCTGGACCATCCGAACCCTCGGCCATCTGCATCAGCCGCGGAAGGATCGAAGGCCACCCAGCGATGCTCACAGCAGACACGAGAGCCGTGATCGAGTTACTGCTGATGGTTCTAATGAGCGGCTTGGGATCGTACAGGCCCTTGACGATCTCGGTCTGGATGAATTGCTGGGCCTCTGCAGGGATCGTGTTAAACTGGCCCGACGCAATGTTTTGCCGCAGCAGCGTGCCCGCTGTGGCCCTGGCGTTCTCCCTTGCCTCGCTCGAGGCATTTACCAACAAGTACACCAGGTAATTATCAAAGTCAGCCTGTTTCTTGGCCTCTTCAAGCGCCTATATTGCCAAAAAAAACATCTGTTAGCTTCTCAGATCATATGCCAAACACTCGAGGTAAAACTCACCTTGCTTGCTCGTTTTCGCGCGTTCACGTCGACCGATACCGCCTGCTCGACGATCTCGATCAACTGGCGGACCGAGTCCGCCTGAGGCTGCCAATGCGACATGTCCAAAATATTAAAAAAACTTGCGATTTTTCGCCCCTTATTATCTCCGGGTATTTTTCAATTGCGCTTCTTTATCTCAAAAGCACAGTTCTTTCGTCAGGTCTTCCTGTATTGCCTCGAAACTACTACCGACCACTCAGCAAAGGGCTCTTTCTGGGTCGTTCAACAAGAACCGCTTAAGGCTATGTAGCTTATTTGTGTGGGTGGTTGTATGTGTGCCTCTCCCTCGACTATGGGCTGGGCAATTTTTCACCCCTCCGCGCGCCCCTCCGCCCACCGCCCACAACAACCCCATTACGCCCCGATCGTACTACGCTTAACACGCTTAATATACTTAATACGCCTAGGACGGTACCAGTCGCTCATGGATTTTGGGGCATCTTTGGTAGCGTTTGTAGCGATTTCTTCGTTTACCCTGTAGAACTTAGAAACGGAATCGAAAACACCAGTTGCAAGGTATACGTAATGATGTAGAACAAGGTAACACTGGAGATTTATATATATGTAGGATGGGCTCCTATGCAGATAATTATAGCACGATAAGATATTTTGCACTTGTAGAAACAGGTTTTAGGAGCTCTGTGCTGCTTTCCATGCATTACCCCTGGAATGCCCCACTACATTTTGTTGTACCGGTAATTAAGAATCGTGACAGTCCGGGTACCTCGAGCACTCTATTCCTGGGGCTCTGCCCCAGACCCCGTAGTTGGGGGGCCAGCCCCCCAAACCCCCCGTTACACCATTTCTACAGGTTCGTCCGCGGAGCGGAGCCACGGGGGGTCTGGGGGGCCAAGAGCGCCGCACATCACGCGGCTCGCTGGTACTCATGCAGAGATTTGCATTATCCTCAGAAGCGTAAACTACCATGTAAGTAATTTCCGCAATAATATGTACGCTGTGTATGTTGAGAGTTGTAACTTGTACTAGGACCTGCGTAGTACATATCTGAGTAGCGTGTTTTATGCAATTAGCTCCGGATGACTACAACGTCGATGACTACAACGTCCCTGTCGTTAGTGATGAATTTCCCCACTAAATTATTATGTTAAATTATAGCTAATAATTGGCAGTTGCCGGTATATTGTAATAACACTATCCTGATGGAGATTGAATACCGTCACTACATTGCTACGTTAAGTCAAGGGCTATCACTAATATGTACTGCAGTACGGTAACCTGGAAGATGTAATAAGTGGCGCTCTGGGTTGGTATGCATTACCCCTGGAAAAAGTCGCTAGGTAATGATTAATTCCCTCACTCCATCATGTTGAGTATTTATCAGAGCGTTATACCAACCGCACCTGGATTGCTAGTGACGGCCTAAGAACGGAAGACTGGGCAGCCTCACAAAAATTTAATAATGTCACATTATTGAAGCTGGGTTGCGAGTCAATAAACATGCCATTCCTAATTCTACCAATTACGGTGTTATCGGTTCTAGATATCATATTTGTTATCAATACCAGCTGTTAATGGCTATTGAAACTACCAGGAAGGCTAGATGTAACTCAATATGGCCATTTAGCTCGGCTCCACTTATTGTCTGTAGCATTGTTACATTGAAGCTCAGTTAGGTACTACCGGTACTTGTAATTAATACATATCATCAACTAACCTCCGCGAAGCGGAGCTAAGGGGGTTTGGGGGCTGGCCCCCAAGTCAGTCGAAGCGACGCGTATATACATTGTCAAAGCTACTATGATACAGTTCTAAGAGAGCTTATGATATCTCGATGAAACATATAAATATGAAGCAGGTTACTTAGCAAGCTTGAACTGTATCTCTTTAGTCTGAATGCTAATTGAAGTACCCCTATTCGACAGCTATACCAATACCTAACGCTTCTAGCCGAGAGGAGGAAGCTCTCCGCCGCAATGAGGGGATACGAGACCGGTGATCTGCAATACATTGGTAAAACAAAGTGTGTACGTCGCTAAAAACTTTTCAGTCGCCCGTGTAGGAGGTATGTCGGAAGCGGCTTCCCTTTAGACCGACTGAGCACCCCACGGCTGTAGCATACGATCGGGCACGGTGGGGCCAGAGTTTCTCACCCGCAGCTGTGTACTCGGGTAAAAAATGGCGGACGGGCGTACCTGTTCAAAAATACGCGGGACCCTGAACGATCGCTTCATAGGATATTTGCCTCGAATAAATCAAAATAAAATAAAACAAAAAAAATCCAGTAGGCTAGTGACATGTAATATGTAACATATTTCACCCCGGATTTTTACGCCTGACCGTTGGAAAGAGATGAGATGAGATGAGGGCTTCCAGCGAAAGTGGAATGAGTCAAATCTCCAAGCTGCATGATTGATCGCCGATATCGCAATAGTCCCCGAAGGAAGTGAAAAATTGGCATAAAAGGTTATACCTAAGCATTTCATCGGTTTTTTTTTCTCTCCTTACCTCTCTCCTTATTAAGCATATATAATTCTCTTGCATTACCCGTCCTCACCCCGCAAGAATAATAATGGACGAAGAGAAAGTAATTGGTTCGCAGAAGTCGGGCCCCGTCAAGGTCGAGACTTATGTCGAACAGCAAATTGATAAATCGAAATGGAGCTCCTTCAAGGACTCGTTCCGCCCAGCAGAGCTGGCGACCTTTGACACCACTGGTATGACCGAGAATGAAATTCTCGAAGCCCAGCTGGCCAATGCCCCGCTTTCACGTTCGCTTAAACCCCGACACTTGCAGATGATTGCTATTGGTGGGTCCATTGGTACCGGTCTTTTCGTCGGTTCTGGTGCCTCGTTGGCCACTGGCGGCCCTGCCTCGCTCGTTATTGGCTTCGCCATTATCGGCGCCATTCTTTATAGCATGATGCAGGCGCTCGGCGAACTCACCGTCGCCCTGCCCGTCGCCGGTACCTTCTCCACCTTTGCCGGTCGATTCATTGACAAGTCCTGGGGGTTCGCTCTGGGTTGGGTCTATGCCTGCGAGTATCTCATTGTGTTCCCGCTTGAGCTGGTTGCTGCGTCCATCACCATTGACTACTGGCAGAGTAGCATCAACCCGGCTGCGTGGGTCACCATTTTCTACGTTGTCATTCTAGGCATCAACATCTTTGGTGTAAGAGGGTACGGTGAGGCAGAGTTTGTTTTCTCCATCATCAAGGTCGTTGCTGTGGTCGGCTTTGTCATTCTCGGCATTGTCATCAACTGCGGCGGCGGCCCCAACGGCGGGTACATTGGCGCCAAGTATTGGCACGACCCGGGCTCCTTTGCCCACGGCTCATGGCGGTCTTTCTTCACGGTGCTCATCAACGCTACCTTCAGTTTCTCGGGCTCCGAGCTCGTGGGACTGGCGGCGGCGGAGGCCGAGAACCCGCGAAAGTCGCTGCCCCGTGCCATCAAGCAGGTGTTTTGGCGAATCCTGCTCTTCTACATTGTCTCGCTCATTGTCATTGGCTTCCTCGTTCCGTACAACAACCCACAGCTGCTCGGCAACAGCAGCGTTGACATTGCCGCCTCTCCGTTTGTCATTGCGATCCAGAATGCCGGCATCAAGGTGCTGCCTTCCATTTTCAACGTTGTCATTATGATTGCGGTGCTTTCCGTGGGCAACGCTGCGGTGTTTGGCAGCTCGCGAACACTGGCCGCCATGGCGGCTCAGGGCCTGGCGCCGAGGCAATTGGCGTACATTGACCGAAACGGTCGGCCATTGGCAGCTCTCGCAGTCAGCTTCACGTTTGGCCTGCTGTGCTTCCTATCGGCCACCCCTAACCACGACGAAGTGTTCTCCTGGCTCATGGCGCTGACCGGCCTTGTCCTCATTTTCATTTGGGCCACGGTCAACTTGTGTCACATTCGATTCCGAATGGCCCTCAAGTACCAGGGACGATCGACTGACGAATTGGCGTACAAGAGTCCCACTGGTCTCATTGGCTCAATTGTCTCGTTCATTGCCCTGTGCTGTATTCTCATCATCCAGTTCTGGATTGCCGTGTGGCCGGTAGGGGGCAAGCCCAATGCCTCATACTTCTTCCAGCAGTTCCTAGCCTGCCCAATCATTCTTGTTCTCTTCCTGAGCCACAAGCTCATCAAGCGAACTGGCATCCTCCGTACTAAGGACATTGACATTGACACGGGGCGACGGGAGGTTGACATTGACGAACTTCGACAGGAGCTCGAGGAAGAGCGGCAGTACCTTCGGTCCAAGCCCTGGTGGTACCGTGCATACAACACCTGGTGTTAATCCAACCAACCTGTTTAGGGGCACCCAACATTTGGTGCTGAACTTAACCCGAGCTCTGGTAGAAGACCTGGTGCTAAGCCAATTGGGTTGTTTTCGTTTTTGTTTTCGATGCTTGATGACTTCTGTTTGCATAGTTGTAATGGCCTAGGTTATAGTCCTTGAATTTGCATGACATTCTCAATTAAGCGTTCTCAGTGAGGCGTACTTGTTTATCCTCAATTGTTATCATCGGGATATCCTAAAGCGATATTAATTGGATATTAATTGGTATCAGCGAGATATCCTACAATGATATTAACTAATATTAACTGGATATCTCGATTGGTATTACAACTGGTATTAAGGATACCCTCAAATCATATTATTTAGATCCGTTGGAATGAATATCCTCACAGATAATATCCGGATACTCTCAATTGGATATATCGAATTTGTCGTCGAATAGAAGAAGTGCCGAAGTGCCCGAAGCATCGATCTACTTTCTTCGGGTTCTCTTTCGCTTCATATTATCCCAATTTCCACCCAAGAATCCACCACAAAAACTGAAATAAATGCATTTCAACCAGGCAGTAAGTGAAAATGATAATTCAAAAGTGAAAAATTGCTAATCTCGAAGGTCAATGGAGCGAGGGCCGGAATATTTATCCACCCAGAGCCGAGATGAGGCTCACCTGTGCGATGAGATGATCGGTCGACCGATATTGCATGAACCCTCCGATACCCGCCGCCCTGCATGCCCAGTAATCCGCACCATTCTGAGATATCCTCAAAGCCCTGGGGAAGGAGCGGGCCGTGCGTGCGCGCCAAGGGGACTCAACCTCCTGCGGGGTGAAATTTTCATGCCGCTAATAGGAGACACCCCCAGTCCTTTTCTTCTTTCCTTTCACTCCATCACACATCCACCTGTTTTACGACCTTACTAATTATTTACTATTTATTATCATGAAGTACATTCACTCCACAGAGAACCTCAATGTCCCAGAGGGCGTCCACCTCGAAATCAAGGCCCGAGTTGTGACCGTTACTGGTCCACGGGGCACCCTGACCAAGGACCTGAAGCACATTGACGTTGCCTTCTCCAAGGTCAGCGAACGACTGGTTAAGGTACACGTTCACCACGGTGACCGAAAGCACGTTGCTACTCTCAAGACTGTCAAGTCGCTCATTCACAACATGATTGTCGGTGTCACCAAGGGCTATCAGTACAAGCTGCGATACGTCTATGCCCATTTCCCAATCAACGTTGTCATCAATGACGGCGGTAAGACTGTCGAGATCCGAAACTTCTTGGGTGAGAAGCGAGTTCGAACCATCCATGTTCTTGACGGCGTCACCGCCGAAATTTCCAAGGCTCAGAAGGATGAGCTCCTTATTACTGGTAACTCTCTGGAGAACGTTTCCCAGTCTGCCGCCGACATCCAGCAGATTTGCCGAGTCCGAAACAAGGATATTCGAAAGTTCTTGGATGGTATTTATGTTTCTGAGCGAAACGTGCTTGGAGACGAGTAAAAAGCTATATAATAATTTGAAGCTATGTCTTGGCTCAAATCAAGACACTGGTATCGAGAAGGCTCGTACCTTGAAAACTTTAAATCGCTGTCTGTCATCGTAAACGTCACAGTAGTTTTGTTAACTAATTGTCATGGACAATTAGGCCTATGTAGCGAACAATTGTTATACTTGGTAGCAGTTGGCTGTTAAGTAGTGTATTCCAGTTGGAAAATGAATGGATTTATCTTGTTATGTGTTGATCATATTGCATTGAGAGGAAGTTCTTAATGTGTTGATCGTGATGCTATTGTATTGCGAAGTTCTGGATGTGCATCAAGTCATACGATAGTAATGATTGAATGGATTCATTTTCTCATGTGTTTTCTTCATGATGCTATTTTATTGAGAAGTTGTCAATAATGTGAAATATGTATTAATTCATAATGAAAATCCAAATAAGTATACAAATAACTGGTCTATGCCTGTATAAATTACCAAACCTGCTTAAGACCCAGGATGGAAGTGATGAGACCACACAAGCCGACAATTCCATCGTCAAGGTCGACAATCTTCAATGCCGAGGTTGGAATGGACAGGTCGAGAACGTCCCAGACGAACTGCTTAGTAGCAGCACACTTGTCGGCCTTGACCTTCTTAAGGCTGTCGCCGTCCTTCTCGGATTCCTGGGAGAGAGCAATCTCCTGCGCCCGAGCAGTCTGGTACTTTCGGGCGCTGTTGACCAAGCCGAACAGAAGGCCCGCCATCCAGAACCGGTACGCAATTCGCTGGATCTTCCCGAACCGGTCGGCGGTGAATGGCCGCACCTTGGCCATGTGGACCCACATAACGGTGTCCAGGGCCATGTAGCCCATGTACCCAATCTGTCGGCCAATAGTAGTGAGTCTAAGGATTGGGTCGATAGTCTGGTTGCCGCAGGCGGCAGCTGCAAGCTTAAAGTGGCCCAGCGGCTTTCCCACTCGGAAGAGCTTTCTACTGAGAGCCACCTGCTGCTGCAGAGTCTTCCAGAACAGAACAGCCTTCTTGGAGTAGCCCTGTCGGTACAGGTAAAAGGCGAAGAATCGCGACCAGTACTGCACGACTCGAAGCAACTTCTCTCGGCCGATGGTTCGGTCGAGCAGCTTGAGAGTTCGCTGGAAAGTAGGGTGCTCAGCGACGCAGGACATCTTAATCTTTTGAAGAGAGAGAGACCAATTTACGAAGAGTGGTAGTCCTGTGGTGAAGTTCTTGACTCCTCGGGCGTAATCGGTTATGCGGGGTACCGAGGATCGGACTGCCTGTTGGGAAACGGCGGATAAACGGAACGTGATTCATAAACTGACTGCCATCATTATTGCTTCAGTTCATCTGGGTTTTTGGCCTTCGAAGGGCTGAGAATGATTTGTTAGACCTTATTTCTATGAACAATGTTTTGTCCTTTAGCCATTTTCGGAGTTAGCTGAAAACCGGGCTTGCATTTCTGCACAGCTAAATCATGGCTGTAGAACGATGTTTCGCTTATTGCCGTAGGGTGACCGTTTGATCCTATAATGAAAATGTTGTTAATTCGGGACTCTGCAATTGATTAATTCGAGAATTCTGTGATATCTTGGTGCAGACTTCATTGGATCGTACTTGGTATTTAGGAAAATCTACGGTATTTTGCGCTTTACCATGTAAAATTGCCAGTCCATTAAACTGATACGATAACAATCCATTCTACAATTGTCTATAACTCTAATGGATGATAATTCAAATAAAAATAACTTTTGTGAATGAATATAATGTATCGGTTATTCAAGAAGAAAGATGAGGTTAATGTTTGGTACTCTACATGGCTCAGAAATACAGTAAACAAGTGTACAGTACCTGGTACCACGATTGATCCAAGGATATATAGTACCGGTAAATCTACCCATATAAATAGGAGCTTGTAAAAATTACACTATTCTCATTTTAGTTGGGTAAATTAATTCATTGCGTGCTTCAATGATAGCAATTGCCCGTATACCTGTCAGCATAGTGAAGGAGTTTCCTTAGAATATCCATGGTATTGCCGGTAACTGCCAATTGAATGGATTTAAATATGACAAGAATATGAAGCCTCAAATAGTGAAATAACGGTGACAATTTCAGATGTTCCCTGAAGGCTGATTCAGTCTGGGCATCCCTTTCGTGATGCATGTCTTAAGAGGCTTTTTGTTACAGTTCGTTGCAAATTACCAAGGTGTTACTAACTTCTGTTGCAACGTGTAACAAAATTCCCAACGAGCCTGTTGGAACGCGTAACAAACTCCCACATTTCCTCGAAGCTACGCTACGGTAAACTCCAGTTGATACCAGGTTACCTCCGCGAAGCGGAGCCACGGGGGTCTGGGGGCTGGCCCCCAGAAGACACATAGCACCAGTACTAAACTAAGATGGCATTCTGCCCTCATGTACCACAGCCACCATGGGTGGTGCATCGCCATAGTGCGGCTGCGACCCACCCCCTGACATTGGGGTGTGAAGCATTTCGACCACGTTGGGACAAGCATGAACCACGACGGCATGGCGGAACAGAGCGAGACGCCGTTTGAGGCGGCCATCAAGGCATGGTCCGAGGTGAACATCTCTGCACTCCAGAAGAGCCTGGACGATGAAGGCCTCAAGATGATCGAGCACCAGAAGAGCTCTGTGGGTAGCCGTAAAGAGCTGGCAACGCGCACCAAGGCGTTCAAGAAGCTGCCGGACGAGGATAAGCTCTCCGAGATCAAGAGCCTTCTCAAGCTGTACCAGGGTGAGATTGACAGCCTGACCAACCGGAGTAAGTTCGCCGAGACGAGCTTCCTCAACGTTTACAAGGCGCTCTCTGAGGCGCCCGATCCTAAGCCACTGCTCGAGGCATCGGTGGACTCTGTACTGTCAGCGAGCGAAGTGTCGCGTCTGAGCGAGGAGAACGCACGATTGACTGAGCAGGTATCGCGGTATGCTGACTACGACAATGTCAAGGCAAAATTGCTCAAGGTTGAGCAACAGTCGATTGAGAACGCGCAGGCAAAGGTCAAAGCTAAAGAAAGCGAGATGAAGGCATTGATGGACGAGAAGGAGCGTAGCTGGAGGCTGCGTGAGGAGGAGATGACCAAGCAGATTGAGGAGCTGCGGGCTGCGCACGAAGTTAAGGAGGCTCAGATGTCGCAGAATACCAAGGAAGAGGACAATGATGGGCGCATTGCCGAGCTGGAGCTGGTGGCACGAGACCTGGAGAGAGCCAATGGCCGGGTGTGGGAGATGGAGAAACGAAATCTCGAGTTGCGTGCTGAGGTTGAGGCTGCCAAATCGGGCGCCAGGGAGGCCGATGCGCGCCAGGAGCTCGAGAAGAAGATTAGCGATTTAGAAGGCGAGAACGTTATTCTAGCAGCGCGAATTGAGGCAGCGCGGACAGGAAGCGAACAGAATGCTGCCGAGAGCACCAAGAGGATCGCGTCTCTCGAGCGAGAGGTGGGTCTCAAGACCCAGGAGCTTAGCTCTGCGCGCCAGAAGCTGCAGAAACAGAAGGACTACGAAGAGATCAAGCGGGAGCTGGATATTCTCAAGTCAATTGAGTTCTCTGTGGCCGATGATGACGATGATGATAATGATGACAATGACGAAAATGATAATGAAAAGAAGAAGCTCGAGAAGATGTTGCTGGTGCGAAACAAGAAGCTCAATTCCGACCTAACGGTACTGCGGGTCAAGAACACGGAGCTGAAACACGAATTAGAGGAGTGTCGAGAACAGATAAGAGCTTCGCAAGCGGACCTGGAGGCTACGAAGCACTTGAACCAGAAACTAGAAGAGGATCTTACAACGCTGCAAAACAACGACGGTGGTATGTCTCTCGTGTCTGGATGGGGGAAAGCTAGTCGTGTGTCGCCCACTCAATCCATCATTGGCGGCCGGGGTAGTGTCAGCAGTGCTACTGGAGGTGGTTCCACGGACAACTCGATTCTACCCATTATCACCCAGCAGCGTGACCGGTTTAGAGCGCGCAACGCTGAATTGGAGCAGGAACTGCGAAAGAACTGGCAATTGGTGACGAACCTGCGTAAAGAGCTGGAGACAGTCAAGAAGGACAACGTCGACTTATACGAGAAGACGCGGTACGCCAATGCGTTCAGACGCGGTGGACAACTAGAGGCGAACGCCGAGGAACGATACCGAAGCGTCTACGAAGACACCATCTCGCCATTCCAGAAGTTCAAGGGCCGCGAGACGGAACGGGCGCTCTCCCGGATGGGTCCGTTTGAGCGCGTCGCATACCAATTCACGCGCATAATTCTGGCCAGCCGGCTCAGCAGAAACCTGTTCATGGTCTACTGCCTAGCCCTGCACATCCTCGTCATGATTGTCGTGATGTACGGCGTTGGCTCGGCGCCAGTGGCCACGGAAGTCATCCACCACACCTCCAACACTATAATCAGCGAGGCAGGCGAAGCGCTAGGAGAGAAGCTCGTCGAGCCAAACGTCTAATAAACGCTCCAATGCTTCTCAACTTATTTCGAGGGCCAGCCCTCGAGCTCCCGTAGCTGGGGGCCAGCCCCCAGAAAACAATTGAGGTTACTACAAGTCCTCCGCGAAGCGGAGCCCCAGGGGGGTTTGGGGGGACTGGTCCCCCCAAGGTACAGTGAGGTGGGGTCCGTGATATTGCATTTGTGTGCAATAATATACATCTCTTTTTATATTAAATTAGACTTTTTAGGCAGCGGTGAGTCGCTTCTGAGCAACGACACGGCCCTGCTGTCGAGCGTTGAGTCGGGCAACTGGCTTCTCCAAGGACTTGGAGACCTCCTCGTCGGCCTCAGTGAGGATGATCTCAATGTGGCATGGGCTGGACTGGTATGGGTTGATTCGACCGTGGGCTCTGTAGGTTCGTCGTCGCTGTTTTGGGGCCTGGTTGACCTGGATGTGCTTGATGACGAGCTTCTCGGTGTCGAGGCCCTTGGTGTCAGCGTTGGCCTGGGCGTTCTTGAGCAAGTCAGAAACGAACTTGACAGACTTGACTGGCCATCGAGCCTTGGTGACGCCAAACTCCTTGCCCTGGGCGGTTCGGCCAATGGAGCCAGCGTGCTGTCGGAATGGAATGGCTCGCTTCTTCTCAGAGACAGCCTCGAGGTAGGCAAGGGCCTTGGTCAACTGCCAGCCCTTGATGGCGGCAGCAGTCTCCTGCGTGTTCTTGAAAGAAACTCGCAGGTAGGAACCTCGAGAGGAAGCAGACTTAGCTGGGTTCACAGGGGTGGTGCTGTATCGGGTCATTTTCTTCTCTACCGGGTGTCGAGGTTGTCGAAAATGGGTGAAAAAGTCGTGATAATTTTTCGGTGTGGATGTCTGTCCTTGCGCACCACCACCACCGGTGCCCTCCCCAGGCTCTCGCTGGCGTTCTCGTATTTCTTTTTTGTTTTTCCCTTTCCTCCCAACGACGCGCCGGCAGCGTTTCCGTCCCGGTACTCTTCATTCCATTGTTTTCTGCGAGCGCCGCAGCAGTTGGGAGTTCACCACCAAAGTGACTGTGTTTCTCCAGGGTTGTGCCCTAACAATTGGCCATTTCCCAATAGGGCGCCCCCTTCGGCGAGCCCTAAAGCCTCCCAACCCGTGCGGCTCGTCGACCGGACAACCATCCATTACATAATTGCACGCGTGCCGGCTTAGGTCAGCGATAAGACACTAGGTGCGGCTCATGGTGAGACATCTGAAAAATTTCTACACCCAGCTAGCCCCAAGATAAAAAAAAAAATACAATCTCCATCGTTCAACATACGAATCGCTCTTTCTCCCTAAAGGACTTTTCATATATACCCCCGGAGGAAATAAAAAATGGCGTTTTCAAGAGGTGGTGCTAGAGGCGGTTCGCGAGGAGGCCGAGGTGGATTTGGCGGCGGCCGTGGCGGTGGCCGAGGAGGATTTGGCGGCGACCGTGGTGGCAGCCGTGGTGGATTTGGTGGTGGCGGCCGTGGTGGTGGCCGTGGTGGATTTGGTGGTGCTGGTGGACGAGGCGGCCCACGAGGTGGTGGACGAGGTGCTCCACGAGGCGGCCCACGAGGTGGTGCCCGAGGTGGCCGAGGTGGCGCCCGAGGTGGTGCCAAGGTCGTTGTCGAGCCACATCGACACGCCGGCATCTTTGTCGCGCGAGGCAAGGAGGATCTGCTGCTGACCAAGAACTCGACTCCAGGCGAGTCTGTGTACGGCGAGAAGCGAATCTCCGTTGACGTTCCAGGCGCCAACCAGGACGAGGCGGCCACCAAGGTCGAGTATAGAGTGTGGAATCCGTTCCGATCGAAGTTGGCTGCCGGTGTGCTCGGTGGTCTGGACAACATTTACATTGCCCCGGGCAAGAAGGTGCTCTACCTGGGTGCTGCCTCCGGTACCTCTGTGTCGCACGTTTCCGACATTGTCGGTCCAGAGGGCATTGTGTACGCTGTTGAGTTTTCGCATCGATCGGGCCGAGACCTGATCTCCATGGCCAAGAAGCGACCTAACGTTATTCCAATCATTGAGGATGCCCGACACCCACAGAAGTACCGAATGCTGGTCTCCATGGTTGACGCCGTGTTTGCTGACGTTGCCCAGCCGGACCAGGCCCGAATCATTGCCTACAACTCGCACCTGTTCCTCAAGGACCAGGGTGGTGTTATCATTTCCATCAAGGCCAACTGTATCGACTCGACCGTTGAGGCCGAGACCGTGTTTGCCCGAGAGGTGCAGAAGCTGCGAGAAGAACGAATCAAGCCAAAAGAACAGCTCACCCTGGAGCCGTACGAGCGAGACCACTGTATCGTCGTCGGCCAGTACAACCGATCCGCCTAATGTGTTTTTTTAATATTTTCTGTCTGCGTTTTGTCTGCGTGTAAATTATATATATATATCTATATACTATCTATTGACCGTAACGTGTTGTCTATCTCATTTTTGTGAAATCTGCAAGATTAGCACAATCAGCTATCCGCTTATTATCTCTCTAGCAGCCCCGCTATTGGTAGTACTGTATGTATTTGGGACGGGGCCAATTTAACTAATTCGTGTACTATAGCGTGGTTGCACAAAGTGGCGCGACGAACATTATGGAATTGGTTTCGATAGTCGTGCCAAGTATATGCTAGACCTCACCGATGCTAAAGGCAATAGTTTGGAAAGGCACCGCGTTACATGATATATGGAAATTCTAATGGCGTGTGAGAAACTAACATCGCATTATATGTGCCCGGGCTATTAGTCGGCAGATTTTTGGGGGATATGCACTCTTTGGAACTCTTCCCGTCCTATTACATGTGTCAGCAAAACTCTATGGATAATAGATGACCAATTTTGCTCGGTTGAATGAATTCAGCACTAATTGGGTTGATTTAAATGATTGACTACCGGTAAGTTTAACTCCCATTGAATTTTAGATGTTTACATACTCCTCCCCAGAGAGCATTCTACATGGGCAAATGGGAAATACCAGATAGATAGTTTAAACCGGAACCAATTTTGTCTGAGAAAGGGACTTGCAATTACCATTTCAGGTGAAAGCGCGTGTAATACATATTTATCTTGTCTAAAAGCGCGTCTCCCTCCATGCATATAGTACATGAATGCGCATTGCCTGACGCTCGCGCTCTACCTACAGAGGGGTACACTTCACTTTCAACAGGCCTGTAATATTTATATCTGGTATTTTTGAGCTTGAACTTACTGATCCGAATTAAGTCGTTGAAGCTATAATGCCTTCGCTTGAAGATCTTCCAACTGAAATCTTTGATGATATGCTGAGCTACTTTACTGGTCGCGAGCTCAGAGATTCACGCTTGGTAAACAGGAAATTTCGCGATGCGATTGACGACAAAATTTGGAGAAGCATAGAAATTAGTTTCGAGGCCAAAAATATCATTATTAGTAACGTGTTTGGCAAATTCCGGAACCCATTGGACCATGCCGTTACTCTTCATGATGCTGCTGTTAATAGCTGGAATAACCAGTCTGGTTTACTCGCTCAAGGTAGAGCTTCCGGTCAAGATACTAATAGCTCCTTTGGTCAAACTAGGCACTTCGGTACAGATACTAGTAGATCCTTTGGTCAAGCTAGTCTCTTCGGTCAAGGTAACGCCTTCGGTCAAGGTAACGCCCTCACTCAAAGTAAGGCACCCGCTCAACAGCTTGTAGGCATATTTAAGAAGTATGAAGCAGCACTCGATTATTTTGCCAGTCTCTATGGAGCTCGTTTTAAAACAGTAACCATAGATGAGAGATGCTCCCCGGATTCCGAGGAATATACTAAAGTAATCCTTGAGAAACTACGCCCAAAGGCAACTAACATAAGTGCATTGCATTTGATACTTTCCTACACAGTATTATTGGATGACCTACCGGTAATTCAGGGCGCACATTATACGCTAGAGATACGTGGACGGACGGGGGAACGGGTATCCTCTATCATTGATAAGGTATACCACAAAGAATGTGGGAAGCTGGATGTTATTATACCAGATGTGGTGCCAGTATCAAGTTTGCCATACTCTTTGTTCATGGGTTATGGCGACACAATAAAAACACTACGCTTGGACATCAATGATGCTGACGCGGTTGTCCGCTTGAACAATTTCATGGAGTTTTGTGTTAATCTGGAAACGCTTGGCCTTATTGTGAGCGAGGAACTAGAGCTACCGCAGGATTCGGTGGTAGAGCTGCCCGATTCGGTGAGAGTCCTAGACTTCCCTACCTCCGCCAGTACTCCTGGACTGACTATAAATGCACGCGGATTGGAATCGTTTAAGATAGACTTCAATACCCTACCCAATGCAGGGACATTGAATTTAACGGTAAATCGCCTCGCCTTGGTTAATTGCGCTGGAGCAAGTGATAGCCAAATCGCCAAGACTAACACAATTGAGTTCCAAGGCATTTTGGAGATCGATACTATGAATGTCAAGGAGGTGATTCGTTTTACTCCTGTTATTAAACGGGCTAAAAGTTCATTATGTCTATGGGACGATGAGCCTGACACGTTCGGCAAAGGTCCAGATTATATGAGCAGCTATATTGAGTGGTTCAAGGCTCTGCGGGATACTCTATACCCCATTAAAAACGTTCTTATCAAACTTCCATTACTATCGCCACAGAAACTGAAGAAACTAATTAGTAGCCATATCTGCCCTGCTATGCCGAATCTAGTACAGCTTCGCTTCAAGCAGGACGTAAAGCAGCTTTCCAGCGTCGTCAATCTGGAGAGGCTGTATCCATTCTTGAAACAGCATAATACTTCAAGTTACGTGGTTGCTCATGTGGAATCCAACATTTTGCAAGAACTGAAGAAGGAGGCATCTTGTAATGGTGAAAACTAGGGCAAATTTGGGTCTCCTTACTTAGGAAGGGCTGAATAGAGATATTCATGTTGATATCAGTTCTCTGGCTGTAATGGGGCATCCAATTCTATTTTCTCACCACAGCTTAAGCGGCCGCCATGTCCATTCACATGGCATATCTACAATAATTCCAGTGTCTTTACATGGCGCGAAATTTTTTGAGTGATTGTCTTTCTTAGTTATCTATTCTTATTCATAAACGGTATAGCACCGGGCTATTCATGACCCAATAGCCGATAATACCGCTTTCTCGCGAGGCGGTACACGGAGAGTCCTCTGAATATTGATCGCTGTAACGGATGCAGTAGAAGTTGCTTCGTCATAACTTCATGATTGTAACCTTAATTATATTACCTTTTGGCCAGCTACCGTGTACATTGCGCTCCATGAAATCCATTTGTATTACTATCTTGCTCTGAAACGCAGCAGAAACCCACAAGAGGCTTGTTGTCCCCGGCGATTGGTCGGCAGCTTTCTTGGTATTAGCGCAAACTGGACATCCCTCCAGCATTTACGTACCAGTGACCAAACGCACAATTTCAAGCACATTGACTAATTTTAGCTAATTGAGTAACTTTAGCTCTTTCTGAATACTGTACTCTCGTCAAGTCGAATCTAATTAAGTCCACGTAGGCTAATGGGAATAACATACATAGTTCAAATTTGGAACTCATCATCTTGTCAGAGAAATGTACTTACAATTACATGTAAACATGTATCATATACCAAGAAGCTCGTTTTTCCCGAGCGTACAAGCTGTAGGCATTTCCTCAGATGATGCACGGGTTTAAGTTTAATTTGTATTGCCCCGACGTTTGCGGTCTAACCTAAGGCAACTCTGGCTCCCTGGGGATGCTCCCATTAGACAACAAACATATATTTGATAGCTCACTAACATAATCCGAATTGAACGACACTGGAGATACAATACCATGCTCTCGCTTGAAGATCTACCAATTGATATCTTTGATAAAATACTGAGCTACTTTACTGGTCGCGAGCTCAGATACTCGCGCTTGGTAAACCAGAGATTTCGCCATGTGATTGACGACAAAATTTGGAAAAGCATGGAGATTAGTTTTGAGGGCGAAAATATCATTATTCGTAATGACTTTGCAAAATTCCGGAATCCATTGAACGCTACTAATTACCGGTACATGTATACCGGGATTGTTTATCCTGTTTCTTCAGTTGGTACACGGAATGCTTACTATGGTAGTGCAACCAATGGTCAATGTATATTAGTCGGATTTACAAAGTACGAAGAGGCACTGGATTACTTTGCAGACCGCTATGGGTCTCGGATTAAAGCGGTGACGATAGACCAGACATGCTCTCCAAATACCGGGGATTATGGTAAAGTAATCCTTGAGAAACTACGTCCAAAGGCAATTAACATAAATAAATTGCATCTGATAGCTTCCTACCCTCTATTACCGGATGAGTGGCCGGTAATTCAAGGCGCATATTATACGCTAGAGATACGTGGACGGACGGGGGAACTGGTATCATCAATGATTGATAAGGTATACCACAAAGAATGTGGGAAGCTGGATGTTATAATAGCAGATGCGGTGCCGGTATCAAGTTTGCCACACACTTTATTCATGAGTTATGGCGACACGATAAGAACACTACGCTTGGAGATCAATGATGCTGACGCGCTTGTCCGCTTGAACAATTTCCTGGAGTTTTGTGTTAACCTAGAAACACTTGGCCTTATTGTGAGTGAGGAGATAAAACCACGGCAGGGTTCGGTGGTAGAGCTGCCCGATTCGGTGAGGGTCCTTGACTTCCCCATTTCCGCCGATACACCTGGACTGACTATAACTGCACGCGGATTGGAATCGTTTGAAATAGACTTCAGTACCCTATCCGATGCAGTAAAATTGAATTTGACGGTAAATCGCCTCGTCTTGGTTCATTGTTCTTCAGCATGTGAGAACCAAATCACCAAAATTCAGTCAATTGTGTTCCAAGACATGTTAGAGATGGATACCATGGATGTTAAGAAGCTGAGCCGTTTTATTACTGTTATTAGACGGGTAAAAGGTTCATTATGTCTATGGGATGATGATCCTGAGTCGTTCGGTAAAGGCCCGGATTATATGAGCAGTTATATTGAGTGGTTCAAGGCTATGCGGTATATTATATATCTCATATTGAAGGCATTGCTCTAATGCTTCCATTCTTGCCGCGACACAAATTGAAGCAGCTTATTACTAGACATATCTTCGCTGATATGCCGAATTTAGTGCATCTTGACTTCAAGCAGGACTTAAAGCAGCCTTCCGGCACAGTCAATCTGGAGAGGCAGTACCCTTTTTTGAGAAGGCGCATGGATGGAGATTTCTCGGTGGGTTACTTAGATTATAGCGATTTGGAAGAACTAGAGGAGGAATGGTGAATTTGGATCTGCATACTTAGGAAGGCCAAAATAAAGATATATTGTTTCGTATTGATGACCCGTTCGGTTGCTGCAATGGAGCATCCAATTCTCCAATTCAGGGGTAACGCGAAGGCTATAACATATCTACAGCTACTCCAGTGCTTTTTAAGAAGCTGGGCAACCGCAGCCCGAGTAATTGTCTTCATTAATTACCGGTATCAACTACCGGTAATACCATTTAAAGCACTAAGGTCTTGACTCCCATGTACCGTCGGCTTTTGGCGATTGCAACCTTCTTCTGAATACTGTTTTCTACGCGAATCACGGATCCAGCAGTTGCATCATGTGGACTTGTAACTTGTAACCTACGCTTTAAGGCCCACCAACCATAATATACCAAAAACATAGAATCTAACTTGACCTATTATAGCTTTGAATCGCAGCTGCACCCCCCACAGGGCGCTATACAATACACTGTTCCGGTAGTCTATTCGGGTGCAACTCTACATTATGGTATAATGATGATGGACAACTCCCAACATTAGCAGGGACAATCTCATCATCACGATCCAAGGAAAAATGCGGATGGGCAATAGAGGGCGCATTCTGGCGGCCGGGTTGCTGGCGGGTAGCAGCGTGAGTGCCGTGTTCACATGCGAGGTGAATCTTGACGGCGCCCAGTACGACCTGAGAGGACTCAAGGGCAACCACATGGTGACGGTGTCGCGAGACACGCCTCCCAGCACGACCAACACGACATGGTACGTCAACCCGTGCGGCAAGATCGACCTAGAGAACAGCAAGTGCCCGCAGGGCAGCCAGGTGTGCGGCATTCAAACGGTATACCTCCCCGACAACGATAAAGGCGTCATCACGGAGATCATTCCTGTGGCGGGCGACTTTGGCGACCGGTCATCCGGCGTCTCTACTTCTAAGCGCGACAAGGGTGACGGTGTCCGTGTAGATCTGACGGATGGCGTATGGGGCAAGAACGAGCATCTTAAGGCATCAATTGAGTTTGTGTGCGACAAGGACAAGGGCGTAGGCAACTTGGAGTTTGTCCAATGGGACGGCCAAACCGCTGCCTTCAAGTGGGTTTCCAGCGCAGCCTGCAAGCTCACTAGCCGAGATGACGATAAGCCGAAAGACGGGGACGACAAGCCCAAAGACGACAAACCCAAAGAGGACAAGCCCAAAGAGGACAAGCCGAAAGACGACAAGAAGCCCGAGGAGGGCAAGGAGCCCCAGGATGAGAGCGCGTCGTGGGGGTTCTTCACGTGGTCGTTTATTCTGTTCGTCCTCGCTGTAGCATTTTACGTAATTGGCAGCGCGTGGGTCAACTACAACCGGTACGGCTTGTCCGGGGTTGACATGCTGCCGCACTCCTCTACGGTCCGGGAGCTGCCCTATCTCCTGCGCGATCTTGTCAATAAGATCATTGGCACCTTTGCCGGGTCGAGTAGAGGGGGCTACAGTGCTGTGTAAACATGAATTATGATCTTTGTTACTTTATTACATTCAAAAAGCGGAGTATATTCGAGGGCCAGCCCTCGAGCTCCCGTAGCTGGGGGCCAGCCCCCAGACCCCCGCGAAACAATTGAGGTCCCTCCGCGAAGCGGAGCCCCTGGGGGTCTGGGGGACTGGTCCCCCAGTAACTACTAGAGTGTATTCGAGGTTCCATTGGATCAGTATCTAGGAGTAGCGTACATTGAATGAATTTAGGAATAGCTTACATTAGATCAGTTTTGACAAGCTTCATTGGATCAATTCAGTTATCAGGCTAGTGTCGAGTGACTTTAGATTCATTATTTCGTGTCGGATTACTTTAGATTCATGACCTCGTATAGAATAACCCTTTGAATGCATAATCTCGTGGAGAATTACTCTTTGGACTCTTCAATTCATGATGTGTCGAATTAGTTACGCTTCATGATCTCGTTAATAGCGTTGGCCACGTTCTTGTGCGTCGTTTCCAGATAGGTCTCTTTCTTCTCCAATGCCTTGATCTGCTCCTGGACAGCGGCCCGCTCCTGCTGCACCTGGACTGTATGCTCCTTCATGCTCGTCTTCATGAACATCTTGCCCACGCCGGTCCACACGTGATCCACCTTCTGCTTCTCTAGCTCGCTTTCCATAGCCTGGGACAGCTTGAGCTCTCTCGTCTTGGCAGCTATCTGACCCCGCACCACCGCCAATTCCTGCTTCGACTGAACATACTTCTGCTCAATCTCGTTGAACGCTTGCTGCATTTGCGACATTTTTTCTCTCCTTCTTGGGTCGGAAACGAATATTACGGGATTTTGGCTTGTCGTCGACGGGGTTCGAAAGCGATGATCCCAAAACCTCCCTCCGACGTGAAAAATCTGAAATATCACCGGCTGGCTGATTAATCATGAACGTTCGAAGTGTGAGCTGGGCCGCTCGATCGGCCAGAAACGCTTTCTTCCAAGCTAGAAGAGGCTATGCCATAGAGACGAACCAGCTTAACGAGACTAACCGGGCCGAGAAGACGATGGAGAAGTTCTGGACGACCGTTGGGGTCAAGGCCCACGACGACGGGTACGCCGTGGCCCTCGATAACAAGCCGATTCGAACCTCGCTGGGGCTTCCTCTGGTTGTTCCATCCAAGACTCTGGCGCATCTTGTGGCCCAGGAGTGGTCCGTCATCCCGACCTCCAAGATCAGACCGCATGCCCTGCCACTGACCGGCCTGGCTGCCCGAGGCGTAGATCTTAAGCACGGCAACCAGGGCGTTGAGGAGAAGGCCAAGATCTACGAGCATCTTCTGCCGTACTTGGATACTGACACGCTTCTGGTGTTCTCGCCATTTGACGAGTGCGAAGGCCACCTGCGGAAGGACCAGGATGTCAAGTACTGGCCGGTCATCGAGGAGGCTCAGGCCTTCTGGGGGGTCCAACTGTCCCATCTGGACTCGGAGAAGCAGCTCTACGGCAACTACCAGTCTGAAAAGACCAAGAATGTCGTCACCGAGTGGATCAGGGCCCTGGACACGTTCCAGCTGGCGTCGCTGGAGAAGGCTACTATGTCGGGGAAGAGTCTCATTGCGGGCATGAATATTATTAGAAACCGTCTCACTGTGGACGAAATCTCTGATCTGGTCAGCCTTGAGGTCATCCACCAGGCCAAGTTTTGGGGTGAGGTCGAGGACACATACGACGTTAACCATGCTGATATCCGACGAAACCTGGGGAGTGCCTATATCGTTTCCCAGACCAGCCGATTGTAAATATTTATCTGTACATATATATCATTCCCATTCCTTCATCCCGATATTTGATATAAATAGCTTTGCTTCGATAGCAAACACCCTCCGCGTAGCGGAGCCTCAGGGGGGTTTGGGGGGACTGGTCCCCCCATGAATCTCCTCTGCTGAATGACTGGAGGGCCAGCCCCCAAACCCCCATGGTTCCGCTTGGCGGAGATCAATCCTTCAATGTTTGGCATAATCTACAAGTCAACATAGTATAGCCATTTCATCTGTCATCATTACTCATTATCATAAATTACTCGCTGGTTAAAAGTTCGTTAACAAATCGGGCTTCCTTGTCGCCCCTGAACTGAAGCATGTAGCTGACCTCAGTAGCACCATCGCCCGTCTCTCGTCGCATGCCAATCCCAACCTTGCCAACTCGCTGGAAACAGATTGGAGACATAACCTGGTCAAACAACACTTGACCGGCCGTCTTCTCCTCCATCGAGCGAACCTGGACCCGCTTCTTCGTAGCCCCGCCCGCCGAGAAAACGCTCAACTTCACTCGCATCTCGGAAGCCCACACGCCAAAGTCTTTCGTGTACCAGTTACACTTGAGATTGTTTAAAAGGAGCAACTGGTTGTGGACGTCCTCGGTAGGAAAAAGATTAGGCAGCCCCGGCGCAGCGGCACTGATAGACGCTAGGCTCGACTCACTCGAGTTCATGCTGGGCGTCCCACCGTACAAGACCGGCTGCTGGCTCTTGATCTCCCGCTGCGCGACCTTAACGGCATCGTGGAATTTCTCACCTTCCCCGGCGCTTCGCAGCCTGAACATGGTGATGTGGTTTGTCGTCTGGATCTGGACGTCGAGAGCAGTAGACTTGCGCACTTCGTGCTCAGGCTGCAGGTACATTTCCATATCAATTGGCCCCTCCTCTTCTACAGAGGCAGTAATAACCCCACCTTCACTGCTCACAGTCACCTCGACAAATACTTCATTGTCAAGCAAAGAGTTCCACCCTTGATTTGCCCACTTGAGCACGTAGGCGTTTCCGCGGAATATAGACAACCGCCCAACGCTCATGGCGCTATCCAAGTCGCAGAATGTCACCGTTTTGGGTTTCTTGAGGTTGGTCGATGACAGCTTCTCGCCCAGCTTATTCGCTGGAGAGTCCATTGGCGTCGTCATGTCGGACACATCCGACCTTGTAGAAGTTGACTTGGGCAGCGATTTGTAGCTATCGGACGAGTTGAATTCTCTGGTCCCTGGCTCGACAGTTGCATTGTTATTATTGATGCACACGGCAGTACCCACAGAGCTCTGGCTCTGGTTGTACGTCTCGAACCGCATCACCGTCGCAGTCGCCATAGTAGTCGCCCCTGGAATTGGAGAGTCTACCTCGGATATTATTGACGACGATATGCTAGCTGGGCTAGCAGCCTCCAAAGGTCGCTGAGCTTCATGGTCTGGCCTTTTCTCTTCCTCCTGATTAGTCTCTTCATCAATAACTTCCGCGGTAAACGACCGCTCGGGCTTCTCGACGATCTTAAAGTCTGGCTGCTGGTTGCTCGCCTTGTTGGACTTGAACTTCAGAGTCAGGCTCCTAAGCCCACCGGACACTTTCCGAATAAACTTGGGCTTGTGCTTTTTGCCCGATGATGCTTCATCGTCAGAATCGTCAAGGAAAACTGGACTATTGAGCGCGGGGAAGCTCTTAGACGCGTCCCGCGGAGAATGACGGTTCAACTCAGGAGTCGTTGACACAGAAGGATTCTCGAGCGGCACAGTTTCGAATTCCGAGCTTAGTTTCTTCGTATGTGATTCTGGAGTCACTGATCTGTGCTCGTTTATCTCTAATGGTCTAGGCAGTGGGATTCTTGGAGGCGGCCTGGCAGGTGGTGGTGGGTATATCGACGGCAGAGCACGTTCTCGTTCGGTTGGTGGCTGCTGGTGTCGGAATGGCTCAGGAGTCGCCTCGGTTAGCATGATCTGGGGTCGGACAAAATTATCTGGCGTCTTCATCAATGGTACCAATAAGTTATTATTGCTCTGGCTCAACGGAGTAAGGCACTCAACTGCCTTGTAGGCCTCCGCAGTCAGGGCGGTTTCGTTAGTAGCATTAGCTTGGTCCTGCTCATCGTCCTCTTCGATTATCGAGACTTCGGGAGTCGGAAGGTAAGAAATTGCTTTCGATGACAAGTCCAATTGAACCTGTGGCGTCGCGTCCCCATCGTTCCCCGGGAGAGACAACATTGGAGAGAATGTCAGCTCCGGAGAAAGCCTCGTGATGACTTCGCTGTACCTCTTGCTATCGCTTCGCGGATTGAGCTCCGGCTTAGACCACGGGTCGGCCACGGCATGCTGCTCACTAACAAGCTGGTCCTCAACATCATGTTCCGATGGCTCACTAGCAAAATGTTCCTCGACATCATGCTCCGATGGCGAGGATTCCGGACGCAAGCAGAATGAGAGAGTTGTATCCGGTACTGGCGAGACAAACGACTTGAGTTCGTCCTCAATCGAGAATTCGGGCGTATCAAAGTCGTCTTCGAGCGATCCAAACTTGATGCCGAGCCCTTCGACCTTGGATTCCATCTCCGGCAGGAATTGTAGAGAGGATGGAAACTCGTTATCTGGTGACAGAGGTGGAGAAGGATAAGCCTCCTGGATGTGAGACTCTGCACCGGCTGTGATGCTGCTGAAATGAGGCGTGGGCGGGTTATCAATGTCACGGCCATTCCGGGGAGAAGCGACGACAGCGGCGGGAGAGTTTGCGACTGCTCGTGGATCCAGTGTATTCAGTGTGGAACAAAACAGCTGACTCAATTTGTGCTGCCAGTCTTGGAACTCATTGTTATTCATGACGCACTCTTGGTCATTGACTATTCGTTCAAGAGCAATGACCTTGGGCCTGTCGCAGAGGCACCGACACTCCAGCTGGATGGTGATAATCGTAGACCCATTGTGGTCGTAATCCAAGTCCTCTGCTAAAAATGGCGGGAATATTAGCTCATTGTCTGAGCACAGTGCCAGGGCCGATGGTTCACCATTCTCGCTTCCGAGGAAAAGAGCCTCAACTTTGAGTGGAGGCCAGTTCGCGGCGGGGTGGGTCAGCGTCATGGCAAAGTAGGCCCTCTTGAGCACTTTTCCATGCTCCTTATCGGTGAGGAAGCTAGTATGGCATGGCTCTAACGAACTAAAATGTCGTGTAACGGCGCGGTGTGTGTCAGAGTTAGACTCGGAGACAGATGTATGTGCGACTGCTAGTAGCGAGTCTGACTTGAGAGACGCCTGACTAGCTAGGCGTTGGATGAGCCCTTTAGTGGCCCGAAAGGACCCTGGATACACCGTTGCAACCTCACCGTATTGCTCGAGTCGTTTGAGAGGTGCTTTAATAAGCTCTGCCTTGTTGGCAATCATTCTTGAAGGCAGAAGCTCCACCTGCGCAATATAGAGGGTATAGACACAGGCGTATCTGGCAAACTACATAAACACGAGAAAATGTTAGCTACGCGCAATTCATAGGCATGTAAAGGAGAACTTACCCAGGACTCGAATGCCGGCATGGACTCAAGACGAGATTTGATGCTGTACGCGTCTATCAGCTGGCCTATTGTCCGATTAACCTGACGATGTTCGACAATGTGCCATAACTGCTCAAGCAGTTCAACATATTCGCTACTAGAGCTCGATAGCTCTTTCAGCGCAGGTACAGTATTCATACTGGTATATATGGTTTAGTATTTTCAAAAGGAATGGACGATGGGGGATTGTTTCTAAGATATAAAGTCCAAAAGGGCCGGTTAACCTACTATTTTAGAAAGGGCCTACCAGATCTACTCGAAAACCAAGCGCTTGGTAATAACCGCACCTAGATCCTACTTTCAGGAATGGGAACGACCAGGGAATTCGTACAACAAGGAAAAAATGTCCCCCCTCAGTACAAGACCAAGATACGCCAAAAGTTAGTATATGTACAGGTATAAAAAATAACAAAATTCACGAATGGCAGAAGTTTCGGGGCGAATCTCTTGGAGATGCTACCTCGACGCCTTTTATATATGGTTGCACATAAAACCTCATGTGAGAAGAGCGCACCGACCTGTTGATATCTCATTTCAGTTCCCTTTTAGCATGAATCACGCATCTCCCGTCATTCCTTGTGTTTCTCTTTGGTTCAGTGACTTCAAGATCTCGATAAGCGGCCTCTAGACTGCAGATCGGCACCCTCCGCCGCACATATGAGCCCCACGACGCGCCCAACATGGTAATTCTCGTCGGTGATCAAGGGGCTGTCACTGCCGACCCCTGTGAGAAAAGAATGTACGAGGAGGTGGTGAACTCCAAGGATAACGGAGCCACCATCTCGGTCCATAATTTTCGGAAAGAGAACAAAAGGTATTAATTAAGCTACTACACTGTACTATTCCAAGATAAAAAAAGATGGAAGACAGACAGACAAACATGCAGAAACAACGGCCGTTCGTAGGAGGCTCCGAAATTAAAGATGTCTGCGCGGTATCGTATTGATGCGCACAAACTTTCTCATGCTCTCCACTATACTACTGTAATGTATAACTGTTGTAATCTACCCGGTAGCCTATCATTTCACCCGATAGTACGTATTACTGTAAGTCATTCGACAATCCCACGCGAGGGGCTAGATCCTTTTGAGCAATTCTTGCGTTCTAACTACGGTCATGTATTGTACTGTATTGTGGGCCATTGCCTCCTTAAATTCTTGAGCCTTTTGATCGTGAGACAGCGACGTAAGGGGCGGTAGTGGCAGCCATATCCCCCCACCTTCCCCCTCTTGCCCCCAGAACCACTCCCGCGAAGCCACTTTCGGCGAGTGACGCGTAACGTCGCCGTCAAATCCTTTTCTTTCGAATAGAGGTCTCCTTAATTGAGAGCTTATGCAATTGAAATTTATACGCGTCGCGCGCGCGCGTATTAAGGTACATTAATTGACTAGAACTTGGTGCCGCGCGCCAGTCGACAGTTTGAACGTTATCACCACGATATGCTGTTGTGCATGAAATCCTTCGTAAAGACATATATTACCTCGTAATATGAGTATAGAACCTGAAGCCCCGGAGGTAAACCACCTCTCATCTTCTCTAACATCACTTAAGATGTCTATGACAGAAACTACCGAAGCGCTAGCTAGCAACAGTGGAGACAGAAACCGTATACTCGAGGCAGAGCTGGAACAAGTGCGACAAGTCAATGATGTCATGGAGGGGGTTATTGAGTCGATAGAAACGGCAGAATTGAATCTTGGGACAGTGCTGCAAACTGCGAAAAATGCTGACAAGCTTCTAGACATGTGGATTAAGATCATGTCACAAACAGAGCACACTCAGAAACTACTGTTCACTCCGCAGTGGCAGGGGTCTACCAAAGATGACGAACTACAGCATGAGCGAGAGATAATACTTGCGCAAAAACGAGAACAGCAAAGGCTTGAACAGGAAAGAAAACGCAAAGAGGAAGAGCTTCGTGCCAAGAAGGCTCAGGAAGCTGCCGAACGGAAAAAGCAGCGGGACGAGATTATGCGGAGGAGAGTATACGGCCGCCGCGCAACAACAGTGCCTAGGCCAGCACCAGCATCATCATCATCATCATCGACATCCTTACGAACGAATGCTACTGCCAGTAATAGCGCCACGAATGGGACTGGAAGGTTACGCCAACCCACTGCGACTACTGGAATTAAGAGGGCTGCTAATGGTTCAAGGAGGGTATGATCGTTATGACAGAATTTGCATTATATATATTTAATGTCACCGATCATGCTTTGTATTACATTTTCAGGCCATTTAAACGTTTTGCTACATAATGGCAATGCTAATACCGCAAACCTGTGTATCTATGTGTATGTTTTAACTATGGTGATAATATTTAATCAGAAGGCCGCTAAGTAAATTGTAACCAAATGTGGCAATATCGGGGCAATTGCATGAACATAGCTGGTATGATATATACCGTAGTCGGGGAATTACGAGATGTAAGATAGATATTTTCATGATATTACGGTATGAAATCAACTAAAGTTATTGGTATTCGATTGTTGCTAACATCGCTTATTTGGTAGTTGGTATGTCATGCTACAAGTACCTGATTAGCTCACTTTTTATCTTGAAGAAGTTTTCAAATCAATTGTTGCAACCATCGTTTTTTGTAGCTGGTATCTCATGATACAGGTAACCTAAATACCTCGCTTTTAATTCTGATGATAATTTAAATTTATCTTTTTCCATAGGACTTGCACTCATAAGGAATTGTTAGTATCATTACAAACTTCGCGTGACGATTATAATATCCTGAGATATGCGCATGTCAATTAAACCTCGTGAATGCGCGTTATGCATTTTTATAAACCTGCTGCCAGATTTTTTTATTTAAGAATGGCCATAGGCATTATATATCTATAAATATGACAATTTCACCAGACAGAATCACGCTCAAATTAATTTGTTGATGCATCTACCTGGTACCATCTTTGTAGTTATCAAAAGTGCTGCAACATATCCCGTGTCGCGTGTGGTGTTTACCTTTCGCGCGCTGAAAAGTAGTGAAACTCCTCACCACGAAAAACAACCCCCCCTTTTAGCAGAAGTAAACAAACGTGAAGAAAATAGCATTTCTAATCTACGTAGAGTAATACCCTTGTAAAGACTAGTAGAATGAGAGAAATTGTGTCTATCCAGTGCGGTCAGGCCGGCAACCAGGTCTCGACGGCATTCTGGAATACTATTATCGGCGAGCATGGACTGGATCGCGAGGGACGGCTGACGACCGACGATAGCATGGCTACCGAGCGGGTGGACGTGTTCTTCTCGGAGGCTTCGAACAGGAAGTACGTCCCACGTGCAGTCGCCGTCGACCTCGAGCCAGCAACGCTGGACAACATTCGTAGCGGACCCCTGGGGCACATTTATCGCCCTGATAACCTGATTTCCGGAGAGAGCGGTGCTGCCAACAACTGGGCCAAGGGCTTCTACACAGAGGGAGCTGAGCTCATGGAGACCGTCATGGACGCTGTGAGACGAGAGGCTGAACAGGCCGACTCTCTGCAAGGCTTCCAGGTCGCTCACTCTCTCGGTGGTGGTACTGGCTCTGGTCTCGGTACCCTGCTGCTGACACGAATTAAAGAAGAGTACCCGGACAGAATGCTTTCCACTTACTCGGTCCTGCCTTCTCCACGGGTCTCTGACACTATCACTGAGCCGTACAATGCTGTTTTGTCCTTCCACCAACTTGTGGAGTACGCTGATGCGACGTACTGTCTCGATAACGAGGCGCTGTATGATATCTGCACCAAGACGCTGAGAATCCCATCGCCCGGTTACAACGAACTGAATCAGCTCATTGCAATGGTCATGTCCGGCGTTACGACCTGTCTTCGATACCCTGGCCAGCTCAATGGCGACTTGCGAAAGCTCGCAGTTAACCTTGTTCCGTTCCCACGACTCCACTTCTTCACTGCTGGCTTCGCACCACTGTTCGCTCAGAATACCCGGGCCTACCACAATCTGTCGGTGCCAGAGCTTACCCAACAGCTGTTTAGCCCGAGCAACGTTATGGCTGCTTGCAACCCGTACCATGGACGATACCTCACCATCTCGACCATCTTCCGCGGCAAGGTCTCCATGAAGGAAGTCGAGGACTCAATTTATGCTGCCAAGACCAAGTACGCGCCTTACTTTGTCGAGTGGATTCCTAACAACGTGCAGATCTCGGTGTGCAATGTGCCACCAAAGGGTCTCGACAGATCTGCGACCTTCATTGCAAACTCTACAGCTGTCCAGGAGCTGTTTACGCGAACAGCTTCGCAGTTTTCGGCTATGTTCAAGCGAAGGGCTTTCCTGCATTCTTACCTCAACGAGGGTATGGAGCAGGTTGAGTTCACTGAGGCCGAGTCTAACCTCAATGATTTGATCTCGGAGTACCAGCAGTACCAGGATGCTACTGCAGACGACGAGGAGGAGATTTATGGGGAGTATGAGGACGAGGCTTATAATGAGGAGCTGCCTGCTGATGATGATGAATTGCCAATGGAGTAGAGGGTACGTAACTTTATTTGTCTTTTTTTGGGTACGGGTGTATTATTTAATGGATATTTAACATTATTGGTATATCTTTTTTAATGTAGCCCCGGCTATGTGTAAATTTTTATTCTGGTCTTGGTATTCATTCATTGGAATCTTATGCTGCGAGCTGATGCACGAGTTTTTTGCTATTGGTCCGTTAACAAGTTGCTTAAGTGAAGAGTTGGTGGTCATTTTGAAATTGTTATTCTCGCTTAAATTCTGTCCACCTAATCAATATATGTATAATGTATATATTAATGCGCTTGCTTTCTTCTCTTAATGCTGTAACTACTGGATTGCTTTTTTTGCTTAAGCCGTTGTTGAATTACCAGGTACATTAATGACAGCCCGCCATGTCGACTCACGTTCAAGTATTGTTACAATCCAACGATAAACGCAATCGCACACCAAGAATCATATTATCCGATTATTCCCTTCTTTTGTAGATTGCCATTTATGTAGAGGTTTGACTATGCGTATCTGGATATTGTAATTCTCCATTGTGGAAAATTTTACCCTTTACCAGAACGGAGTACCATTGGGTTATCAGGCTAAAGGAACCACTCCGACCACTCTGAGCAGGCTCTGCAATACCATTGAGAAATCTATCTTGATGGGTGCTTAATCTCCGAGGACGCATACCAAACGCCGAGTTTTGTTACGTCAACTCGCGCTTAGCTTACCGCCTCGGTGATCGGAGAATCATTACCATCGCTAAGAGTTACTTATATCTATTCTAGAGATGTTATAGCGGTAGTACACACGCAGAGTAACGACTACCCCGCTCACTCATCTCAGCGGTTATGCGAGATTTCGGAGAATTTCTATCATTTTATGCAAGTGGACTACCAACGGTTCCGTCTATCCCCGATGGTCAGTGATTTGTTATCCAGGAAAAGACCTTCTTCTCAAGAGAGAAAAATGGGTTAAAGAACACACCAAATCAAATTTAGCACATTTAGCTCAAGTTGGAATATATTGAAAAGTAGGAGCTCGATAAGCTTGTAGAACCGCGGTCGGCTAGAGTGTCCATGGGCCACTCACAATTTTGATCCTCTCCCCTGCGACACACGCACATATGGAAGATAGCCACCTATGCTACACGGAGAAGGCCGGGTGAAAGGCGTTAGCTCAGACATATATATATATAATAAACCAATCGCCATAAACTTACTTGTAAAACTACATCATTATCTTTTTCGTCATTAAACTTTAATAGTGTCGTCGTTCAATGGGACACCCACTGGGATCTCCCCGTGAGCCGATGGGGCAGAAGACTTGACAATCTTGCAAATCAAATCGGAGCCATCGACAGAGTCGCCGTTCTTCACCAGCAGAGAAGAGACCTTACCAGCGACTGGGGCACTGATAACCATCTCCATCTTCATGGCGGACAGAACGACCAATGGATCACCCTTCTTGACCTCAGTGTCATCAGAGACTCGGACCTCGATAACAACACCGGCCATTGGAGCACCGACCTCGTTAGGGTTGTGGGCATCAGCCTTGATTCGGCTGACAGTCTCGACAGCGGCCAGTCGGTCCTCAACAGTGACCTTTCGCATCTCACCGTTAAGCTCGAAGTAGACCTCTCGCGTACCAGTCTGGGTAGAGAGCTCACCGACGGCGAGGCACTTCAGGACAAGGACCTTACCCTGCTCAATCTCAACAGAGAACTCCTTGCCAATGGCTGGTGGGCACAGGAAGTACTGGGTTGGCAGCACAGAGAGATCGCCGTACTTCTCAACAGTCTTTCGGAAGTCCTCAAACACCTTTGGATACATGTTGTAAGAGGCAATATCGCATTCGCTGGTGGAGCCGAATCGCTGCTCGAGAGTCTGTCGGATAGCAGCAAAATCAAGCGGGGCCAGAGACTTGCCTGGTCGCTCCTCGAGCTTCTCTCGCTTGCCAGCAAGCACCTTGGTTCGCAGTGGCTCTGGGAAGCCGCCGTATGGTCGACCCATGAGACCCTGGAAGAAGTCCAGCACAGAGTCTGGGAAGTCGAGGCTGTCAGCCCGGTCAATGACGTCCTGGTAGCTCAGCTTGTTGGACACCATGAACTGGGCAAGATCACCGACAACCTTGGAGGTTGGAGTGACCTTAACAATGTCGCCGAGCAGTCGGTTACCGTCCTCGTATGCCTTCTTAGTCTCGGCCCACTGGGCGCCAAGACCGACTTGCTGGGCCTGGAAGATAAGGTTGGTGAGCTGACCACCTGGGATCTCGTGCTCGTAGACCTCTGGGTCTGGGCCCTTGAGGTCAGCCTCGAAGCACGAGTAGAGCAGTCGCATCTGCGCCCAGTAGCTGTCAATCTCCTTAAGGTACTCTGGCTTGAGACCGCAGTCAACAGAGCCCTGCAGACAGGCAACCAGAGCAGAAATGGAGGGCTGCGAGGTCATACCGGACATAGAGTTGGAAGCAGCGTCGACAACGTCGGCACCAGCAAGGGCGCACTCGGCCATGGAAGCAACACCGGTACCGGCAGAGTCGTGGGTGTGGACGTGGATTGGCAGGTCTGGGTAGGCCTTTCGGATGGAGCCAATGAGCAGTCGAGCGGCGGCTGGCTTGAGGGTACCGGCCATATCCTTGATACCGAGGATGTGGGTGCCCATCTTGACGATCTCGTGGACCATGTTCATGTAGTATTCGAGGTTGTACTTCTTCTTAGGGTTCAGCATGTCGCCGGAGTAGCACACGGTGGCCTCCACGACACCGCCGGCCTTCTTGACGGCCTCAACACCGACACGCAGCTGCTCCAAGTCGTTGAGGGCATCGAACACTCGGAAGATGTCGACACCGTTCTTCTTGGCCTGGGCGCAGAACTGGTCAATGGCGTTGTCTGGCAGCGAGGAGTAGGCAACACCGTTGGCGCCTCGCAGCAGCATCTGGAATGGAATGTTTGGCACCGCCTTTCGCAGCTTTCGCAGTCGGTCCCATGGGTCCTCATGGAGGAATCGCATGGCAACGTCAAAGGTGGCACCACCCCAGCACTCGAGCGCAAAGGCGCCAGACAGGGCGTGCGAGGTGTGTGGAGCGATCTGGAGCAAGTCGTAGGTTCGCACTCGCGTAGCCAGCAGCGACTGGTGGGCGTCTCGCCACGTGGTGTCCATAATCAGGGTGCCCTTGTAGCCTCGCACGGCCTTGGCGAACGCCTCTGGGCCCTGCTCGACCAAAATGTTTCGCCACCCGTCCTTGGCCGGGACGGAGATGTCAATTGGCTCCAGGGTGTCAATGTCAGTGAGGGTCGGCAGCTCGACGTCGGTCTTGAGCTTCGGCAGGCCAACCTGGCCCTTGATCTGGGAGCCGTTGACGGCAAGGTCGCCGAGGTAGGCCAGGATCTTCTGGGCTCGGTTCTGCGAGGTAAGCATGTCGAACAGGGCTGGAGTGTCGTCAATGAAGGTGGTCCAGCACTTGGCCCGGATGAACGTCTCATGGGTGAGCAGAGTCAGCAAGAACGGAATGTTAGTCTTGACGCCTCGAATTCGGAACTCGACCAGCGATCGCAGCATCTTTCGTCGCGCAACCTCGTAGTTGGATCCGAGACAGGTGCACTTGACCAGCATGGAGTCGTAGTGAGGCGAGATGATGGCGCCAGTGAAGCCGTTACCACCGTCGAGTCGCACACCGTTACCGCCAGTCGATCGGTAGACCTCAATTCGGCCCGTGTCTGGCTGGAAGCCCTTGGCAGGGTCCTCGGTGGTGATTCGGCACTGGATAGCGCAGCCTCGCACCGAGATTCGCGACTGGGTCAGGTTGAGGTCCTTGAGGGTGGCACCGGCGGCGATCTGGATCTGGGCGGCGACAATGTCGATACCAGTGATCTCCTCGGTGATGGTGTGCTCGACCTGGATTCGCGGGTTGATCTCAATGAAGTAGTGTCGGTTCTGGTTATCGACCAGGAACTCGGCGGTACCGGCGTTTCGGTACTTGGCGGTAGCGGCGAGCTTGACGGCGTCAGACAGAATGGCATCTCGCACCTCGACCGGCAGGTCAATGGCCGGAGCGATCTCAACGACCTTCTGGTGTCGTCGCTGCACGGAGCAGTCTCGCTCAAACAGATGGATGACGTTACCCTCGGCGTCAGCGAGCAGCTGCACCTCAATGTGCTTTGGCTTGTCGAGGAATCGCTCCATGAACACGGTACCGTTGCCGAAGGCCGTCTTAGCCTCGGACACGGCTCGCTGGAACGCGTCTACAATGTCCTCGCCCTCTCGGACGACTCGCATACCACGGCCACCACCGCCAAACGCGGCCTTAATGATGACTGGGTATCCGTACTGCTGGACGAACTTCTCGGCCTCTGCAACGTCCTCGATCGGGCCAGGAGTACCTGGCACGACCGGCACGTCGCACTTCATGGCGAGCTCTCGCGCAGACACCTTGTCACCGACCGCGTCAATGACTGAGGCAGGCGGGCCGACCCATGCGATGCCGGCCTCCTCGACCTTTCGGGCAAACTCAGAGTTTTCCGAGAGGAAGCCATAACCGGGGTGGATCATGTTGACATTGTGCTTCTTGGCGATCGCGATGATCTCGTCGATTTGCAGGTAAGCCTGGACCGGTGTGAACTGGCCTCGCTTGCCAATGACATAGGCCTCATCCGCCTCTAAAAAAAAAATGGACGTTAGTGAACCGACGCCAAAAAGAAACAAAATAGTGGCCCTCCGGCAGTTGCAACGTGCCGGAAAAATTATCCCACTGCAATCCAAAACAACTTACTCAGTCGGTGCATGGAGAGGATATCTTCATGCGCATAGATAGCAACCGTTTGCATAGACAACTCATGAGCGGTTCGGAAAATCTAACATGTTAGCCCATGCGAAAAAACGTGAAATTGGATCAAAAATATCAAAATTTCCATTAATTTCAAAAAGCCAATTGGCAATGAAAAAAAAGGGAAATTGATGAAAAATTGGTCGAAAAAAAAAAGATCAAGGACTTACTCGAATAGCTGGAAACAAAAAAGGCACCCAATAGGGTAGCACTTAAGTTAGCCAAGCAACTCCAAAATAAATGCGGGCCCACTTTCTCCTGCACACTCGGACCGTTCGGTACATATGCCTCTTTTTAGTGAGGAACAATGGTAGGCGCCCGCAAAAATTAAGATAAGAACATACGAATTTCACCTCGATTGGCGACTATAGATGTTTTGTTAGCTCTGATTCACTCATATCAGCTCAGAAATCAGCCTAGTATCATGATATCATGAAAACCAGCCCAATATCACGAAAACCAGCCCAGTACCAAATAACGTACCAAGAATCTTGTTCATAGAACCAAGAATCACCGAGGCCTCTCGGATGTTGTTGAAGTGGGTCGCTGGACCAGACACGTTCTCCATAGTCGTTCCTTCCTTCCAGTGGCGAAAAATCAATTGGAATCAAAAAAACAACAGTACGTAGTACCAGCAATTAGTGGAGTGGGAGACGACTTGGGGAAAGAGAAAAAAAATTGAGGGGAAGGGGGAAAAGAATGAGGTATATATAGTTAGAGATCACTTTGTGTGTCTCGGTAAGCACTCTTTTAGTTTTAAAAATACGGTATACACGCTGTTTAGTCCAACGGCCCACAACAATGGCCTGCAATTATCGTCTCTCTGGTGCTCTTTCCCCAAGGGGAACTGTTCCCTGAGGCTTGCTTTACCTGAACCCTGGAGGTTTGCTTTTCCACCCATGCTGCATATTAACATGCATGGTCCTGCTGCTCCTGGAGGCTGCGTTCTCGAAACCACGCCGTTTACGTCACACTTTATCTGAGATCCCGTATTAACCAGTCCAATTCATATCTCTATATCTAATATGGAGGCTCAATTCACCTTCGCTTGTCTATTAAAGTTGCTCGAATCAGCCCGTCTAGTACTCAATCCGTGGGGAGTGGGGACAGCCTTGTCTCTCCCTCTCACTCTCCCACTGTTAAGGTAAAAGCAGGCAAGCCGGGGGGGAGCAGTGGGGGAGCGCTAAAGCCCTGCCCTGGCGAAAAATGAAATTTCCACGGTCGGCCCGCTGCCGGGGCGGCCCCGGGCGGCAGAAAAAAAAAAAACTCCCAACCGCCCGCGCTCGCAACATCACCAAATACAAAAAAAATTTAGAGTGGTGTTCGGGGGTGGGTGGGACGGATTTTTTCCGCCCGGCTATTGCGATCGATTATCGCAGGCCAATGGAATGCTGACATTTGGACTGAAAAGCCAAGGTTGCTGGTACATATGAATTGAATACGTGATGTTGCATGTTTTATTTTTATTTTTTTGTGTCATCCGCTGCGGTATGTGTATTTTGGCCGTTGGAAGTGACTAATTTTCAGAATGTGTGATTTGCCGTCTAAAGCCGTTAACTGCCACTAGAGGAACTTTTGCCCACTTGTCGCGCCGGCATTAGCGAAAGTGAGCGTTCGCAGCTGTGCTCACTTCCTCTAGAGGTAATTGTCTTCGATTCCGCCATGGCCAGCACGTCATGCAGAATTTTTCTTTTCCTCCCGCATACAGGGTGCTTAATTATTACTTTGCAAGATCGTGCCACTACGGTAATAACTACATTGGTACCGGTAATAGTAAGTACTACGGTAGGATCGGTATATCGCCAATGGTGATATTGCCCACATGCGTCGGTTAATCGATCGCTGAACCGATTGGTTAGATACTCAGCGCTGTAGAAATGTAAATAATACAGTTCTAACTGGATATCGTGCTATCTATTAGCCCGAAGTATTATCAATGTAGCCTGAAGTGCTATCTATGTAGTCCGAAACATGATGTATAATGTGTGAAGACAGTGGGGGTATCGACCCTCGTATTAAACACTATGGTGGGATATTGGTGATCTTGGAGAGCCATTGTGTTACATGTGTCAGCTGTAATGACTTGTTTAGATACTCATAGTCAATATTTAAATATTGCACCTCGAACATATTGAGATCGCGCAGCAGTTAAAGATATCTCCGCGAAGCGGAGCCCCAGGGGGGTTTGGGGGGACTGGTCCCCCCAAGTATCACTACGAAGCACTGTACTCAAGCACTTGGTGGGGGTCATGCTTGGGTGCTCTCGTAACTGATCCGTTGGTCCGTCATCTCCTGGACGTACTGGGCGAGATGCCTGAGTCCCTGCATTTTAACTGCCTGTCGCTCGCAGTAGTCGATCTCCTTCCCGTAAAGCTCGTTTATCACAATGACAAGATCTCCGGCAGTGAGGCTCATCGCACTGAACGGCTCGTAGCACCGATATAGGTCCCAGTCGCCCAAAACATACACTCCTTTGACGCCCTGGGCGCTTGCGTACCGCGCTTCGCTCGCGTCGTCAAACCCGAGCCCGCTCGTGCGCACCAGCGACAGTATGACATAGTCCGCCGGGGCGCTCTCCCGTACAGTGCAGACCGTGGGCTCGCCAAACGCAAAAGCGCTGGACGCGGCAAGCCCCCGGAACAAACTCTTGATAAGCTCCTTCTGGCCGCTTGTCGTGGTTACCACGCTAATTGATTCCGCCGGATACTCGAGCAGCCTCATGTACTGGAACAGCGCGACCGCGTACTCAGCCTCGCCAACGTTTTGCACAAACTGCGGAGACGGCTCCGACTCGTCCCCGTTATTGCGGGCGTGCTTTCCACTCCGAGCATGGTCTCGAGTTTTGACAAACTGCACAGAGTGCTCGAACCCTGGGTTAGTCCCACTCCACTCGTTGCTGCCCTTGCCTACCATTCGACCGGCTAGCCTGCCGAAAAGGCTTGTCCCCAAGTGGCATGCGCGCCGTAGCTTGTCGTTTCTCACCCACGGCTTTAAGGCATTACTGTTACCAAACATTGCTATTCTCGTCACGCTGGAGTGGTTCCCCACTAGCGGGAGCAGCGTATGCGCCTCGCTCAGTGCATTGGCGGCGAGAAAGACGATCGTAGAGAAGCCTGCCTTCATGCTCGGGGGAGCCTGGGCATACGCTTCCCCAGTCATCCCCACAATTTGCGCCGGATTGTGCATAAGGTAGTTGCGTCTCATCGACTCAAAGCCGCTCGATGTCGGCAGCTCCAAGGGTTTCAGGGCCGTGAACATCACGTTAAGCCTATGCAATGCACCTTCTCCGAGTTGTTCCGATCTTAACGATAATATCTGCTCCCTGTACTGCGCCAAAAAGTAGATTCCCGTCGCACAGCTGTCTCCGAACGCCCCCGCAACAGAGATCTGATCCGCGATATTTTCGACCTGGCCCAGCAGTTTGGTCCGCAGCTGCATGAAATATGCAATAGTCCCCGGCTGAGATGATGAGCCGACTGGTTCATCTGGGGTAAAATGCAGCAGGTGCGTGGGCAGCACGCGGTCGTCCCGGTCTAGCTCAGAAAAAACTTGCCGCAGGAGTCGGTCCGAACCCGAAATTACTAAGATTCGTTTCCCCCCGTCTTCTTGGGCGCCAGCATGAATTCTCCGCAGTAAGGCCACTGCCGGTAGGACTTCGGCGCGTGGCCGGAGCACTAAATTAGCTGCTGAGAACTTCTTGCTCAACGCTTTTTCCACGGCCGCAACCTCTTCTTCATGGAGTCCGTTGTACACAGTGTCTTCCTGTGTTTCTGGTGGGGGAGGTTCGGTGGAATCTTTTTCCTGCGTTCGTGGTGGTAGAGGTTCGGTGGAATCTTCTTCCGGGGGATGGATGCCTAACAGCACGCTATCGACGAGGGACGATAAGCCGTGGGGGACCTCGAGATCTTCGAGAGCCCGGATAGTGCTTATCAGAGTTAGTATTTCCGGCCGCAGCTTGACGACAAGGTTCATTGCCTCGAGGCGCGTTGTCTCATCGTTCTCCTTGCCAAACTCGAACTGTGTCGGATCAACATCGACGATAAGCCGCTCGAGATGTCCTTCGTCTTTCCTTTGCTTATCACCTTGCATAATGATCTTGTGCACCTTAGCCATTCGTAGCGTCTTAATGGGGGTTGGCTCAGGCTCTGCATGTACAACACACACGTACTGGCCAACTTTTAGGTCACTCCAATAAGCCAGAGCCTTTGAGTCCAAGTCGAGATCCAGCTCAATTCGGACATAGCCCGGCCCAGTAGCGGTTAGCACAGGCGGAGTCTCCACGAGAACGGACGGGGGATTGTTGTTCCGCATTCGGCTGGCCATTTTGCTGTACCCCGTGAACTTGACTTTCTTGGCTTCAACTGCCTCGCCGTCCCGTTTCCTTTTCGAGCCGGCTGAACTGTTATTGGCCGTTGTTCCGGGTACTAGCTCGGGCCTCATTCGCTTTACTATGAGCTCCAGTTCCTGTCGCATATACGCAAGAAGCTCGCATCGCTCTAGCTGCACCACTCTAGCAGCCAGATCAGCAACGCTCAAGTACTGAGATGACAGATCAGGCAACGCGCCATCTTTCTCCGCCACAAGTCGACTTACCTGTTTAGAGTATAAATCTAACTCCGTGGGTAAGCTCTTGGCAAGTGAGGGCTTGACTTTGGCAGGTCGCTTGTATACTTGGGCAAAGCAGTTGACGAGAAACGACCTCCACGACTTTTTGCCCACAACCTTCTTCTTGCCATACTTATGTCTAATATGGAGCTTGTCTGCCAGCTCCCTCAACTGATCGTCCGTCAGCCCCGACAAATGCTCCGCAATGTCCTTTTCCACAGACTCCGGAGTTGCCAAAGCAAGCAACTGCAGCTCGGAGCGGTAGTCCCTGAAGGCGATGGTCTGCAACTCTTCCACTTTTTTAACGTGTGCTTTCCACGCCTCGTCGTCAGTTAGAGGTTCGCCCATATAATCGTTGTACGGCATGTACATGTAGCCTTCGAGCAGACTAACGAGATCTCTGTCTACTTTATAGCTGTGTAAAATGCTAACCAAATTGTGGTCCTTAAGCAGCGTGTTTGTGTACCGCCGAGTAGGCACTTTGCCGACCAAGGATACAATGAAGCGCACAAATGAATAGAGGTAACGGTCGTCAACAGCCTGTTTCGCCAGAGTCGCGCCCAGGTTGACAACTAGAGACGCCAGCCATGCCCGGTCAAATTCCATTTTGGCCTGCGTAGCCTCATCGGCCCCCTTAAACTTCTTCTGTGATCCCTTCCATGGTTTTTTGAGGTGCCCATTGTCCTGCAGTATTTTCGAGACGGTCTCCTCTGGCAAACAGGTCCAGATCGGGATGGACACCAGCGGACCAATCTTTGTCCTCACCTCGGCTCGACCAATCTGTGACAAACAGGCCCTCAAGAACTCCAGCAAGTGTCCGGAATGCTCGTCAAATGTCTTGACAACAATTCTCAGCACTCTGTCTACGAATGACTCGAAGTTATAGTCCTCCACTATTTCCTCCCAGGGCTCTCCATAGGCATCTTTGATCGATACCATCAATGCAATAAGCTCTACATGGTATTCTGGGCTTTTTTCCTCATAAAAAGGAAACAAATACCTACTCGTTAGCACCTCACTGCCTTCTATCACCGCGTCATTCAACTTACTGTTCTAGAAACCTCGTCTTATCCAGCAACCGCAACACTTCAATTGAGTAATTGCTCTCAACAACATAATTTAGCACATCTGAGAGTACCTTCCTGCTGAATTTCGGCTCGTCAAACCCGCCCCAGTGTGTCTGTGCGACCTTGAGCAGCCGTGTCCGTTTTGTTTCGCTCAGCATCTCGCGTTGAATGTATCTCGCGTTCAGTACTGTATCTCGCGTTAAATGTCTGTGTGTCGAAGGTGAACCTCCCAACCGGTGAAAAATTCCCCGAAAACTGAAAAATTTCTTATCAAACGAACACCCCGGTGAAAAGCTCTCTAGAGATCAAATAAAAATGTTTAGAAACCGAGGTGGTCAGCGAGGTGGTCGAGGCGGTTTCCACGCCCCCCAGGGCCCTCCAGAGACTGTTCTGGAGATGGGCACCTTCATGCATCCGTGCGAGGGCGACATTGTGTGCCGATCTATCAACGAGAAGATCCCGTACTTCAACGCGCCAATATACCTTGAGAACAAGTCGGTTGTGGGCAAGGTGGACGAGATCCTCGGCCCGATGAACGAGGTCTACTTCACCATCAAGCCGGCCGAGGGTATCGTGGCCACGTCTTTCAAGGAGGGCGACAAGTTCTACATTGGCGATGATAAGCTGCTGCCTCTGGAGCGGTTCCTGCCCAAGCCAAAACCTCTTCCAGGCATGGTCAGGAAGAAGCCTGCTGGTCGGGGTGGTGCTGGTCGAGGCGGTGCCCGAGGTGGCTTCGGCGGTCGTGGCGGTGCTCGAGGTGGCTTCGGTGCCCGTGGTGGCAGCCGTGGTGGATTTGGCGGTGGATTTGGCGGTGGCCGAGGCGGTGGTCGTGGTGGATTTGGCGGTGACCGTGGTGGTCGAGGTGGCTTCAGCCGAGGCGGTGGCCGGGGAGGCTTTGGTGGTGGTCGAGGTGGTCGACGATAAAGGATACCTATTTGTTATTAATTGTATTGTATTAATTGATTTACATTTATTGATTTCGCATTATAAATAATGAGCTATTGTACTTGATTTGTTACCAGAGTCACGTAACATGTATCGCAGGAAGAGTCTAACATTACGGTACATTGTAACTGAAATATGGGTCATCACTTATACCGGTATATTTATATTGGTGACATTTGTTTGTTAACAATTGAGGCTACTTGATTTATAATTCCGAATGCCGGAGTCTGATAATATGTACATGGCTCATCTACCTTGGGGTCTATCAAGTGTTGCTACGGATCTCGAATGGCAAGGCGAATTTAATGCAGTTAATCCCGTCGCATTAGTCCGCAGGCCTGGAAAATGGCACACCTCAGCTCAGGTACCCCGAGATAACCCAATGTTTTCGTCGAGGAGGTGCCAATCGCCTGTTCATACACAGTTGGATAGTTCTCTACCAGCGGCAGGCCGCCTGCGACCAGCTCACTCATGGCTTTAGAGTCCTTCTCCGAGAGCATGAACTGAGGAGATTTCTTCTCAGTCTTCTTCGACAGCTTATTAAGAAACGACTGCGCTTGCGACGGACCCTTAACCGCAGAACTCTCCTCTACCTTTACTGTTTTGGTAATCAGCTTGTCCAGCTTCGTGTATACCAGCTGCCACGATATGCCATACTCGCCAAACATGTCAATGACCATCTCATCCAGCTCCGTGATCCCCTCTTTACTAGAAACTAGCAGGAACACCCTTTTTAGAGAATGCTGGTACTGCAGGTAACTTTTGATGAGCTCTCCCTGGGCCTCGCGTGATCCGTACCCGTAACCAGGCATGTCAACGACCCGCAGCTGGCGCCCACACGTAAAGAAGTTGAGGGTCTTGGTGTACCCTGGGTGGTTGGCCACTCGAGCGTACTCCTTGTTGACGACGTTGGTCTTGTCCCGGGCCTGTGGGTAGAGGAGTGCATTCAACAGGCTAGATTTGCCAACGTTGCTACGGCCCATGAACGCAACTTCAGGCATCGTCGTCAAACCGTCTATTTCCTTCGGGTCCGACACGATTCGCGAGAGCTTTGTCTCGCACCGGTCAAAGAACCGCTGCGTTTGTGATCGTTGGTTCTGTGACGGAATGGGCGCCGCAGGCGCCTGAGCCACTGGCCTGATCGGGTATTTAAGCAGTAGCGCAGCTGGACCCTTCTTTATAGACCTCAGCTCCTTCATATTACCCCGTTCATCTATTCTAGAACAAATCTAGTCTTTCTATTCTTGGTAACCCACCAACGCGTTCGGGGGGTATGGTGGTGGAAAATTGATTTGGGCGCGCCGGTCATCGTGATGCACCCCCCTATCAAACCAAGAGGATTATGCCGGTTATCAAACGAGACGAGGATGCAAGTTCCAGCAAGAAAGCCAAGGGAAGAAGCTTCGCCCTGTTTTGTCAAATTGTTGGTTAGTAGTAGCGGGTATATAACTTGGTAGTTAGTCGAGATAGAGGTTAAGGAATTTTGACTTGTTAACAGTGTAAACCAAATGGTCCCCGTCTTCGTAAATGACACTGGATATACAATGCCACAGACTCGGTACATACTCACTGTGGAGGTCTGTGAGCTTGATGGCGATATCCGGACGCGCCCGCAACCCAGCCAGCACCATGTTAATCGTAGCAGACAAGTCGTAGCTACAGGCGATAACAAGCTCCGTAAGGTGCTTGAAATGTGTTACGGCACCGGGTATGAACTGCTCAGTGCGGTGGTCGCAGCCCCTCAGGGTAAGTCGCTTAACCGGCAGCTTTGACGGGACTATGCTCGCGATATAGCTGAGTCCTCGCGTCGCAGAAACTATCTCAATGCTTTTGAGCGAAGCGCTAGCGCCCAATGAAGACTCAATGTACTCGCGACTCTTGTTATCGAGCAGAGCGTGGGAGTGGAACCGCAGCACAGCGTTGGTCAGTCGCGGGAAATTCAGCCCCCCGACGAGATATGCGCAGCGAGACGTGACGATTCCTAGCTCGAGATGCTCAACATTAATGCAAGGGAACTGGCTGTCGTTTCCACCGTGGGTCAGGACCTTGGTCTCTCCGCTACGCGATATACCCATTTCAATCAAACTCAGTCTCTTGACAGTCCGCGGGATCCACGGAGCTGGATGGTGGTAGTTGATGGAGTTCACCCTAATCTCGAGGTCTGTGAGATTTTCCGTGTTTATACGGCTCATGCCTGCCAGCGCCAATTGCGGGTTGTAGTGATCGCGTTTAATTACCAAGCTGGTGAGGTTTTTCAGCTCTTTGGCAGCGTGCTCCAAGAATTGCTGCAGCAATGCGCTGTCCTGGTGCAGTACGGTTAGTTTAGTCAGGCTTTGGAGTAGTGTGGCATCGACGTTCGTAGGCCGCCAGCAGGATACGCCAGCAAACTCAACGCTCCTCAGCTTCTTGTCGAACTTGCTTGCATACACATTGAGGATCGACTGCCTGTCTAGTTCAAGATCGACCACTCCATGCGTCGACAGAATGTCCCAGCTCACGGGCTGGCGGTGCAAGTCTACGGCTTCAAGGTTGGTCATAATTCGGGCAAGCTTTGTGGCCAGAGCAGCAAATCGCACCTCATTGGTCATCCAGTCGACCTCCTGGGGCATCGTGCAATACGGATAGGTATCGAGAATGTGCATTGTCTTTACGCCGCGTAGCAAGTGGTCGAGCCGGTGGTGCTCAAGTTCATCGTAGAACCGGGCCAAGTTCTGGCCGGATACTTGCAGCTGCTTGTCCTCTACTAATAGTCGCCGGTCGTCCTCATCTGTGTACTGTTCGATTACGAGCGTCAGCTTGCTGAACAGCATGGGTAGTACCAGCGATCTGAACTTTCGGCACGAGTGCGCTATGCTGAAATGGTCCTCATGGTCGAGGCTATGGAATACTTTGACGAGGATTGGGTTCGAGAGCCGTGCAATTGGCGATCGTGAAGGCATTTCGTGACTTTCTGTCGATTTGTCAATCGTGCCTGTTAAACAAGGTGATTCGATGTTTTTTGGATTTGTCTCGTATCGCCGACAGCCACCACCGGTAACGGCCGTCGAAGAGGCTCAGTCACAATCCCGCAGCTCCCCGTAGCTCGCCATTGACAAATATCATTTGATCGAGTTAACTCTGTATTTCATATTTCATCAGTTCAATTAATTTGTAGATTTTTCAGGCTTTCGGTAGTTTATGGTGAAAGCATGGGACAGTTGTAGGGTCAAACACATAGTTTGCCGCTATTGCCTACGTGCTCGGGTCAAAATAGACGTCGAAGGTAATTCTTGACGTGATCCTAAGGATGGCTGAAGATGTTGAAGTATACGTTTAAGGAAGCAATAAGGTACGCAATTCAATTTGCCGCAACGCGATTCTGATAGACCGCAAAGTGACAGACCCTCGGGTCTAAAGGAAATTTGTGATTGGCGGTTGCTTTTCCAATGCTTGTTGGGGATGTTGAAATATTACCTTAAAGGAGATAGTAATCAGTATCAACGCAATCCACCGGAACGCAATTTTGGCGTTAAAAGACCGCCCGGTGAAAGATTTGGGCGGCCTTTTGATGGGTACAACGAAGATCCGTCGTATCTCCTCTTCAAAGGCCTTCTCAATTAAATAATCGCGCCTGAAAGACTGCTCAAAAAGATATAATGAGCCATTCGCAGAAGGCGGGACAGCCAGCGGAAATGTGATTTCCTCGGAAATGCGCCTAAGCAACGCGTCAGCCACTCGTTGGTAGTAGGCTTCCTTTGAAACACGGATAGAGCTGAGTTTAAGCACTTCATCACAGGATACTTTCGCCGACAGGGCAATAGCTTGGATCAGCGTGCGAGTAACAATATCCAACTCTTCCGAAGAACTCTCGGTAGACCCCAGTATATCCATAAACGACGTCATTATTCATATATTCTACACTTACTCTACAGTAGGGAGATATTTTAAATAGTTGGATAGTAAAGCGAGGGTGGGATTTGTGAGGTAGATGACAGGTCAAATCGTTAAATTGCGTCTGACTGAGTAGTCAGTTTCGAAGGGGCCTTCTTCTCCTCCTCGTCCCACTCCTTAAGCTTGCGGCTATAGATGATCTCAGCAACGACAAAGAGTGCACCGACCCACCAGGCCAAGGAGACGACTCCTATTCGGACGCCAAGAGAGTAGATATTACCGAGCACAAGAGGCCCCAGACACCGTGCCGCTGATGTCACACTCTGAGACAGCCCCTGGACGGTGCCCATAACGGTATAACTGGGCGCAGAGTTGGTCACCAGCACTCCGAGTGGAGGCAGCGAGAAGGTTCGCCCAAGCATGCCGAAGGCAGCCACTAGGACGACCGGCACATAGGTGATTATACTCGAATTGTCCGGCAGGAACGAGAGATATGGCATGATGAAGTATGTGACGGGGAACACCAGCAGGGCAAGCTTGTGAATTCGCGCGTTGCCCAGCTTAGACGCAAGCCGCGGATAGATCAAGACCTGCAGCAGAATAGCGACAAGGCCGAGAACGGACACAATAGACCCAATCGTGGAGGTCGGCAGTCCTAGTCCACCATTGAAAATGAACGGATTGTTGTGAGAGTCCTCCATTCGAGGCGTAGACAGGAATATCGGCAGCATCTGAATAAAAGCCGAGCAGTGGAACATGAGCATAAAGTAGCAGATGGCTGTGATTTTGACCGGATCAGTGAGAATCTCGCGTACCGATATGATCGGCTTCTGGGGCTCGTCAGGCGACTGTGCCTCTTCATCGTCATAGTTCGGCATTTCAACCTCTGGCTCTTCTCCAGGCACTGCTTCGTGCTCTGCTGGGCGACCCGCAAGCCATTTGCCGAGTTTTAATCCCGGGTCGCGGGACCGGTGGAGCAGAGCCCGCGGGTTGCTGGAGGTTTCTTCAATGAACAGCACAATTACAGCAGTGGCCAACAAGAGCAGCGGGGCCATGACGAGATTGGGCAGGGCATAAGGGTACTTGCGCAACAATTGCGACCCACCAAACAATTTAGGGTAGCTCTCAACCGGATTTGCCAGGTACCCGCCCACAATGGGACCAATGATCATGCCAATGTTCATAGCCATTGGCATGAGCGAGAACGCTCGAACTTGGTGCTCCTTGCGCCGTCCCACAATCTCGGCAACCATCGTCCGCATGACTCCAGCATTGCTATTGAGCAGACCGGTACACATTCGAGCGCCAATGGCCATGTATATGTTTGTCGAGAACCCAAACGCCAGCAGCGTAAACGCCGTTCCCATGAGACCCATGCAGAGGGTGGGTTTCCGCCCAACTCGGTCTGCGAATCGGCCCCACCATAGCGAGGTCATTGTCTGCGCAAACGCAAAGCTTACCATGACAAACGTTCCGAGAGAAGCGATTGTCGACGGCTTGTCGTACCCGAAATCGCGAATCATGTAATACAGGTACGGCGACACCGCAGAATACGCTATAGGCTCTGACAGCCGACATAGAAAGAGCAGATATATCTGGTTACGCTTGGGGAGGTTCCAGTAACTTGCTTCCTCTACTACTTCCTCCTCCTCCTCTTCCGCCTCGTGACTTGGGACCTCGTCTACATGCTCGTCTAGCAACGGACAGTCGCTCTCGTAACTACTTCTCATGGTGATTACTCAATGAGCTTTCCATTGGTCCTTCAGTACCCGATAGTAAGGCTCTTAAATATATACGGTGCCATGGTTTCGGAATCCGATCCGAACAAAATGGTGTCATCTGAAACATTGGTTGCGAGGATCGGGCGGAGCGCCGAAAAAAGCTTGTTTGCCTGCGCGGCGCGGTCTCAGCCTCGCGCGGCTGATAAATAATTACGTCTCGATCGCGATTTATGTACTAGGTGTAGTGGGGTCATCAATTTACTCACGCGACTGGGCTAAACCTTTTTCATCCTGATCTCGATTTATTACCAACGGTGCCCAAGATAGCGGGATCTTATTGGATTTCTGTAGCCGTTAGAGCGCTTTTCGAAGATTAGCTTTCGACGGTGAATAGCGGTCGTTGCTCTTCGCAATGGTAAGCCTAAATATTGTCAGGGGTGAAAAATGGCACCTTTGCGTAGCAATGAGCCTAAATTTTGGATCTGGTATAAATTGTATATGAGGAAGCCATTTCACTTGCAATCTAACAGTTCACAGACAGCGCGATAGTGTACAACGTAGGACCATGCTGAAGATTGACACTTTTTTCGTCTCATCGGTCGACTTGGCCGAAATGTACGAGCAAATTCCCGAGATTGACGCTATCGTAAAATTCGTCCTTAAAAAGAAGAAAAAATGCCGTAAATACATGATGAATGTGCCATATCTCAATGAATCGCTAAACCATGTCTCCATTTTTCGGGTGTCGACAAACAATGAGAAGGCTATCAAGGATGGTATTATTCGGTATTTAGACTTAATCAGGAGCATACCCTACCCGTTTCGTCCGGCAGAGGGAATTGTCGATATATTCGATCCTAAACCAGTCAATCCAAATTTTCCTCTCCTTGGCAAAACGTGGATATAATCACCACCTGGTACCGGTAGTCGACAGCTTTCTTCTATTTTGCTAGGCCGTCCTACTCCGCGTAGAGATTTTTCAACAGTTCAATCTTTTTAGGCACAGCGGTTTCGAGTCAATATTTCGGGATTTTCCCAGCTCGCCTCAGGTCGTATCGTCTGGGAGGTAAAGAAAAAGCAGCATTGTCTACCGGTAGTGGAGATCAGAGCGTAAGCTGATCTTATCAAGCCTGCAGCAAGGCTGATCCTCTCGCGAGAACAGTTTCCCGGGTTCGTGGGGGTATCCAATCCTCACCGCGCAAGTGCGATACAACTGGGCGACTCGGTTAATATGAAATGTTCAATTTTATGAAAGATTATACCAGTATGTACTGGCATATGTATTTTAAGTAATTCTAACTTTGGTATCCCAAAAGACGCTACGCAATTGATTAGTTATTTATTTGAACTTATCGAGCTGGCTTGTAAAGCCAATTCTTATGGCCGACTTAGCCATACTGACTTAAACGATCACAAAAAGAGTAATAATTTATTAGCGTCTTTGTTGAGGTCGAGGCCAGAAGGCTTCACATAAAAAACATGAGGTATGATCGTTTACACAATAACAGTTCACTTGCATATCAATTGGCTCCCTTAGGTGTACCACACGCAAGCTTTATATTAAGCGGAGTGGCTTCTGGTATCGATACACACCCCCATACAAGCTTCAGTTGGACTATACCATGGCAGTACCCTGTAACACGGCAGTGCATTTTGTTAATTAATTGCTTCCAGAACACTATTCGACAATTTCAATTGTTGTGAGAGTGGTGAGTGAGCAGGATAATGGCCTGTTGATAGGAAACACTCGATCGATTAAGTAGGAGATGGAATTAGCGTAAGCACAGCTTATTACTACAAGCTGTGAGAGTGAAAAGTTTTCTTCCTCTTCATCTACACCTCTTTGTATTGTAATTTATAATAAGGGAGTGGTAAGTGATGAAGTGAAAGCCGTTAAGAACTGAACTCTAACTGTCTTAGATCTGTGTCCAATCCTAGGAGATTGAAGATAAGCTAACAGATCATCCTCTTATTAGGTATGTTGTATATCCGTGTATAATTATAGATCTACACCTCTTTGTATTGTAATTTAAAATAAGGGAGTGATCTGTGTCCAATCCTTGGAGATTGAAGATAAGCTAACAGATCATCCTCTTATTAATGTGCCTGAAATATCATCAATGTACGTAAACTGCAGCCATGGCATAGAAATGCCGAATTCACGCGTGTACGCACAAAAAATGGCTCGAAAAAGTGTAGATTAGATGAGGCGACTGCAATTGCCTTAATTATCTGCCAGCATTATGCAAGATATCTGCAAGCATACGTACATGAAT